>NC_135497.1:486742658-486902214 GCF_052857255.1 Amblyomma americanum | reverse complement strand
AGGCCAATCCCGGAGGCAGTGCAATACCGGGCCAACCGGTGGCTGAAGGGAAGCAACCTTCAAGCCCTCCGCCACAGTTACAAAAATATCTTGGGTTCAAATGGGACGCAGATCAGATATTCTATAACCGAAAACTGCCCTCGGGGCTTTGAACGCAAGTATTAGCGACTTCTTCTGTTATTGCCAGGAAAAACGAAAAGGAAAGTGCACAGGCCTGCCCGCTGGCTCAAGCTGAGCCACAATCGCTACAACGTGCAGAAAGTAGGAGAGTTTAAATATAGGATTGAAAGATAGGATAGAAAAGCCTCGCGCTATAATGCCCCAGGTCGACCCCTGAGGCAGTGCAATACCGGGCCAACCGGTGGCGAAAGTGAAGCAACCTTCTAGCCGTCCGGCACACTTCTAAAAATATGTTGGGTTCAAATGGGACCCGGATCAGATATTCTATAACCGAAAACTGCCCACGGGGCTTTGAAGCCAAGTATTATTGACTTGTTTTTCTTCTTCTTCTTCTTCTTCTTCTTCTGCTTGTTCTCCTTCTTCTTCCTCTTCTTCTTTTTCTTCTCCTTCTTCTTCTTCTTCTTCTTCTTCTTCTTCTTCTTCTTCTTCTTCTTCTTCTTCTTCTTCTTCTTCTTCTTCTTCTTCTTCTTCTTCTTCTTCTTCTTCTTCTTCGTCTTCTTCTTCTTCTTCTTCTTCTTCTTCTCTCTTCTTCTTCTTCTTCTTCTGTTATTGCCAGGAAAAACGAAAAGGAAAGTGCACAGGCCTGCCCACTGGCTCAACCTGACCCACAATCGGCTACCACGTGCAGAAAGTAGGAGAGTTTAAAGATAGGATAGAAAAATAGGATAGAAAAGACGCGCGCCATAATGCCCCTGGTCTATCCCGGAGGAAGTGCAATACCGGGCCACCGGTTTCGGAAGTGAAGCAACCTTCAAGCCCTCCGCCACATTTCTAAAAATATGTTGGGCTCAAATTGGACCGGATCAGATATTCTATAACCGAAAACTGCCCCTGGGGCTTTGAACCCAAGTATTAGTAACTTATTCTTATTCTGTTATTGCCAGGAAAAACGAAAAGGAAAGTGCACAGGCCTGCCCACTGGCTCAACCTGACCCACAATCGCTACCACGTGCAGAAAGTAGGAGAGTTTAACGATAGGATAGAAAGATAGGATAAAAGAGACGCGCACCATAATGCCCAAGGTCGATTCCTGAGGCAGTGCAATACCGGGCCAACCGGTGGCGGAAGTGAAGCAAACTTCAAGCTCTCCGCCACATTTCTAAAAATATGTAGGGTTCAAATGGGACCCCGGATCAGATATTCTATAACCGAAAACTGCCCACGGGGATTTGAACCCAAGTATTAGTGACTTCTTCTTCTTCTGTTGTTGCCAGTAAAAACGAAAAGGAAAGTGCACAGGCCTGCCCACTGGCTGAAGTTGAGCCACTATCGCTACCACGTGCAGATAGTAGGAGAGTTCAAAGATATAATAGAAAGACAGGATAGAAAAGACGCGTGCTATAATGTCCCAGGACGATCCCGGAGGCAGTGCAATACCGGGCCAACCGGTGGTGGAAGTGAAGCAATCTTCAAGCCCTCCGCCACATTTCTAAAAATATGTTGGGTTCAAATGGGATCCGGATCAGATATTCTATAACCGAAAACGGCCCCCGGGCTTCGAACCCAATAGCGGCTGTCTGTCTGTCTGTTGTTGTCAGGAAGAATGAAAAGTAAAGTGCACAGGCCTGCCCACTGGCTCAAGCTGAGCCACAATCGCTACCACGTGCAGAAAGTAGGAGAGTTAAAAGATAGGATAGAAATATAGGATAGAAAATACGCGCACTATAATGCCCCAGGCCGATCCCGGAGGCCGTGCAATACCGGGCCAGCCGGTGGCGGAAGTGAAGCAACCTTCAAGCACTCCGCCACATTTCTAAAAATATGTAGGGTTCAAATGGGACCCGGGATCAGATATTCTATAACCGAAAACTGCCCACGGGGCTTTGAACCCAAGTATTGGTGACTTCTGTTATTGCCAGGAAAAACGAAAAAGAAAGTGCAAAGGCCGTTCCACTCGCTCAAGCTGAGCCACAATCGCTACCACGTGCAGAAAGTAGGAGAGTAAAAGATATAATAGAAAGACAGGATAGAAAAAACGCGCGCTATAATGTCCCAGGCCGATTCCGGAGCCAGTGCAATACCGGGCCAACCGGTGGTGGAAGTGAAGCAACCTTCAAGCCCTCCGCCACATTTCTAAAAATATGTTGTGTTCAAATGGGATCCGGATCAGATATTCTATAACCGAAAACGGCCCCCCGGGCTTCGAACCCAATAGCGGCTGTCTCTCTGTCTGTCTGTCTGTCTGTCTGTCTGTCTGTCTGTCTGTCTGTCTGTCTGTGTGTCTGTCTGTCTGTCTGTCTGTCTGCCTGTCTGTCTGTCTGTCTGTCTGTCTGTCTGTCTGTCTGTCTGTCTGTCTGTCTGTCTGTCTGTCTGTCTGTCTGTCTGTCTGTCTGTCTGTCTGTCTGTCTGTCTGTCTGTCTGTTGTTGCCAGGAAGATAGAAAAGGAAAGCGAACAGGCCTGTCCACTGGCTCGAACAGAGCCACAATCGCTACCACGTGCAGAAAGTAGGAGAAATTAAAGATAGGTTAGAAAGATAGGATAGAAAAGACGCGCGCTATTATTCCCCAGGCCGATCCCGGAGGCAGTGCAATACCGGGCCAACCGGTGTCGGAAGTGAAGCAACCTTCAAGCCCTCCACCACATTTCTAAAATATGTTGGGTTCAAATCGGACCCGGATCAGATATTCTATAACCTAAAACTGCACACGGGGATTTGAACCCAAGTATTAGTGACTTCTTCTGTTGTTGCCAGTAAAAACGAAAAGGAAAGTGCACAGGCCTGCCCACTGGCTCAAGCTGACCCCACAATCGCTACCACGCGCAGAAAGTAGGAGAGTTTAAACATAGGATAGAAAAATACGCGCTTTAATGCCCCAGGTCTATCCCGGAGGCAGTGCAATACCGGGCCAACCGGTGTCGGAAGTGAAGCAACCTTGAAGCCCTCCGCCACATTTATAAAAATATGTTGGGTTGAAATGGGACCCGGATCAGATATTCTATAACGGAGAACTGCTCACGGGGATTTGAAGTCAAGTATTAGTGACTTCTTCTTCTGTTATTGCCAGGAAAAACGAAAAGCAAAGTGCACAGGCCTGCCCACTGGCTCAAGCTGAGCCACAATCGCTATCACGTGCAGAAAGTAGCAGAGTTTAAGGATAGAATAGAAAGATAGGATAGAAAAGACGCGCGCCATAATGCCCAAGATTGATTCCTGAGGCAGTGCAATACCGCGCCAATCGGTGGTGGAAGTATAGCAGCCTTCAATCTCTCCGCCACATTTCTAAAAATATGTTGGGTTCAAATTGGACACAGATCAGATATTCTATAACCGAAAACCTGCCCACGGGGCTTTGAACCCAAGTATTGGTGACTTCTGTTATTGCCAGAAAAAACGAAAAAGAAAGTGCAAAGACCGTTCCCCTTGCTTAAGATGAGCCACAATCTCTACCACGTGCAGATAGTAGGAGAGTTCAAAGATATAATAGAAAGACAGGATTGAAAAGACGCGCGCTATAATGTCCCAGGCCGATCCCGGAGGCAGTGCAATATCGGGCCAACCGGTGGTGGAAGTGAAGCAACCTTCTAGCCCTCCGCCACATTCTAAAAATATGTTGTGTTCAAATGGGACCCGGATCAGATATTCTATAACCGAAAACGGCCCACGGGCTTCGAACCCAATAGCGGCTGTCTGTCTGTCTCTTGTTGCCAGGAAGAAAGAAAAGTAAAGTGCACAGGCCTGCCCACTGGCTCAATCTGAGCCATAATCGCTACCACGTGCAGAAAGTAGGAGAGTTTAAAGATAGGATATAAATATAGGATAGAAAAGACGCGCGCCATAATGCCCAAGATTGATTCCTGAGGCAGTGCAATACCGCGCCAATCGGTGGTGGAAGTATAGCAGCCTTCAGCTCTCCGCCACATTTCTAAAAATATGTTGGGTTCAAATTGGACACAGATCAGATATTCTATAACCGAAAACTGCCCACGGGGCTTTGAACCCAAGTATTGGTGACTTCTGTTATTGCCAGAAAAAACGAAAAAAGAAAGTGCAAAGACCGTTCCCCTGGCTTAAGATGAGCCACAATCTCTACCACGTGCAGATAGTAGGAGAGTTCAAAGATATAATAGAAAGGACAGGATTGAAAAGACGTGCGTTATAATGCCTCAGGCCGATCCCGGAGGCAGTGCAATATCGGGCCAACCGGTGGTGGAAGTGAAGCAACCTTCTAGCCCTCCGCCACATTCTAAAATATGTTGTGTTCAAATTGGACCCGGATCAGATATTCTATAACCGAAAACGACGCCCACGGGCTTCGAACCCAATAGCGGCTGTCTGTCTGTCTCTTGTTGCCAGGAAGAAAGAAAAGTAAAGTGCACAGGCCTGCCCACTGGCTCAATCTGAGCCATAATCGCTACCACGTGCAGAAAGTAGGAGAGAGTTTAAAGATAGGATATAAATATAGGATAGAAAAGACGCTCGTTATAATGCCTCAGGCCGATCCCGGAGGCAGTGCAATATCGGACCAACCGGTGGCGGAAGTGAAGTAACCTTTCAGCCCTCCGCCACATTCCTAAGAATATATTGGGTTCATGTAATACACGGATCGGATATTCTATAATCGAAAACGGCCCACGGGCTTCGAACCCAATAGCGGCTGTCTGTCTGCCTGTCTGTCTGTTGTTGCCAGGGAAGATAGAAAAGGAAAGCGAAACAGGCCTGCCCCACTGTCTCAAACAGAGCCACAATCGCTACCACGTGCAGAAAGTAGGAGAGATTAAAGATAGGTTAGAAAGATAGGATAGAAAAGACGCGCGCTATTATTCCCCAGGCCGATCCCGGAGGCAGTGCAATATCGGACCAACCGGTGGCGGAAGTGAAGTAACCTTTAAGCCCTCCGCCACATTCCTAAAATATATTGGGTTCAAATGATACTCGGATCAGACATTCTATTACCGAAAACGGCCCACGGGCTTCGAACCCAATAGCGGCTGTCTGTCTGTCTGTCTGTCTGTCTGTCTGTCTGTCTGTCTGTCTGTCTGCCTGTCTGTCTGTCTGTCTGTCTGTCTGTCTGTCTGTCTGTCTGTCTGTCTGTCTGTCTGTCTGTCTGTCTGTCTGTCTGTCTGTCTGTCTGTCTGTCTGTCTGTCTGTCTGTCTGTCTGTCTGTCTGTCTGTCTGTCTGTCTGTCTGTCTGTCTGTCTGTTGTTGCCAGGAAGATAGAAAAGGAAAGCGAACAGGCCTGCCCACTGGCTCAAACAGAGCCACAATCGCTACCACGTGCAGAAAGTAGGAGAGATTAAAGATAGGTTAGAAAGATAGGATAGAAAAGACGCGCGCTATTATTCCCCAGGCCGATCCCGGAGGCAGTGCAATACCGGGCCAACCGGTGGCGGAAGTGAAGCAACCTTCAAGCCTTCCGCCACATTTCTAAAAATATTGTTACGTGGTGGCAAGCCAAGGAAGGCACGACATGATGACAGAATGAAGAATGAAGATATGATTTAATGGCTCAAGGCCTAGCGCGAGCACTCCGTCCCGCGCCACTGCCCTCTTCTTCGTCTTTCATAACATGACCCCCGGTCCTCCGAGCGATCGTCCCGATCGATTGCTAGAATTACGGTGAGGTGACAATGAGCATGGCCAGAAAGGGTAGAAGAAGATGAAAGGCTTGCCACCAAGATGAAGGAGATTGTCTGGTGGACGGTTGCCCCCGGAGCTTCGGGTCCAGCGGTCGGTCACCCACAGCCGAAGGTCAAGGGTTGAGGGATCGCCGCACAGCCTGGGCGGGGGTGCCGTCTTGGTTCGGGTCGTAGTCGGGTCATCGTACGTCAGGTCCTGGTCGCCGTGTCTAGTGTTCAGGGCTGGGGACGGGGCGGGGGGAAAGCGGCTAGTCGGTTCTGGTCAGTTCGAGCTGGGGTTGAGCCGGGCGGCGGAGGCCAGGTATCCTCGGCCGACGACGAAGGCGAGCAGAAGGCGGCGATGCTCCGGGGACTAGGATGACGATGAGAACCCAGCACCTCACACCAAATGTTACGTGGTGGCAAGCCAAGGAAGGCACGACATGATGACAGAATGAAGAATGAAGATATGATTTAATGGCTCAAGGCCTAGCGCGAGCACTCCGTCCCGCGCCACTGCCCTCTTTTTCGTCTTCATAACAATATGTTGGGTTCAAATGGGACCCGGATCAGATATTCTAGTTTAGTTTATGGGGGTTTAACGTCCCAAAGCGACTCAGGCTATGACAGACGCCGTAGTGAAGGGCTCCGGAAATTTCGACAACCTCGGGTTTTTTAACGTGCACTGACATCGCTCAGCACACGGGTCTCTAGAATTTCTCCTCCATCGTAATTCGACCGCCGCGGCCGGGATCGAACGGATCAGATATTCTATATCCGAAAACGGCCCACGGGATTCGAACCCAATAGCGGCTCTCTCTGTCTGTCTGTCTGTTGTTGCCAGAAAGAAAAGGAAAGTGCACAGGCCTGCCCACTGACTCAAGCCGAGCCACAATCGCTACCACGTGCAGATAGTAGGAGAGTTCAAAGGTAGTATAGAAAGATAGGACAGAAAAGACGCGCGCTATAATACCCCAGGTCGATCCCGGAGGCAGTGCAATACCGGGCCGACCGGTGGCGGGAGTGTAGCAACCTTCAAGCCCTCCACCACATTTCTAAATATATGTTGGGGTCAAATCGGACCCGGATCAGATGTTCTATAACCGAAAACTGCACACGAAGATTTGAACCCCACGTATTGGTGACTTCTTCTTTTGTTGCCAGGAAAAACGAATAGGAAAGTGCACAGGCCCGCCCACTGGCTCAAGCTGACCCACAATCGCTACCACGTGCAAAAAGTAGGAGAGTTTAAACATATGATAGAAAGATAGGATAGAAAAAACGCGCGCTATAAAGCCCCAGGTCGATACCGGAGGCAGTGCAATGCCGGGCCAACCGGTGGCTGAAGTGAAGCAACCTTCAAGCACTCAGCCACATTTCCAAAAATATCTTGGGTTCAAATAGGACCCGGCTCAGATATTCTATCACCGAAAACTGCCCGCGGGGCTTTGAACCCAAGTATTAGCGACTTCTTCTTCTTTTACTTCCTCTGCTATTGCCAGGAAAAACGAAAATGAAAGTGCACAGGCCTGCCCACTGGCTCAAGCTGAGCCACTATAGCTACCACGTGCAAAAAGTAGGAGAGTTTAAAGACAGGATAGAGAAGACGCGCGCTATAATGCCCCAGGTCAATCCCTGAGGCAGTGCAATACCAGGCCATCAGGTGGCGGAAGTGAAGCAACCTTCAAGTCCTCCGCCACATTTCTAAAAATATGTTCGGTTCAAATCGCACCCGGATCAGATATTCATAACCTAAAACTGCACACGGGGATTTGAACCCAAGTATTAGTGACTTCTTCTTCTTCTGTTGTTGCCAGTAAAAACGAAAAGGAAAGTGCACAGGCCTGCCCACTGGCTCAAGCTGACCCACAATCGCTACCACGTGCATAAAGTAGGAGAGTTTAAACTTTTGATAGAAAGATAGGATAGAAAAGACGCGCGCTATAATACCCCAGGCCAATCCCGGAGGCAGTGCAATACCGGGCCAACCGGTGGCTGAAGTGAAGCAACCTTCAAGCCCTCCGCCACAGTTACAAAAATATCTTGGGTTCAAATGGGACTCGGATCAGATATTGTATAACCGAAAACTGCCCTCGGGGCTTTGAACGCAAGTATTAGCGACTTCTTCTGTTATTGCCAGGGAAAACGAAAAGGAAAGTGCACAGGCCTGCCCACTGGCTCAAGCTGAGCCACAATCGCTACAACGTGCAGAAACTAGGAGAGTTTAAATATAGGATAGAAAGATAGGATAGAAAAGCCTCGCGCTATAATGCCCCAGGCCAATCCCAGAAGCAGTGCAATACCGGGCCAACCGGTGGCTAAATTGAAGCAACCTTCAAGCCCTCCGCCACATTTCTAAAAATATTTTGGTTTCAGATGGGACCCGGATTAGATATTCTATAACCGAAAACAGCCCACGGGCTTCGAACCCAAAAGCGGCTGTCTGTCTGTGTGTTGTTTCCAGGAAGAAAGAAAAGGAAAGCGCACAGGCCTGCCCACTGGCTCAAGCTGAGCCGCAATCGCTAACACGTGGAGAAAGTAGGAGAGTTTAAAGATAGGATAGAAAAGACGCGCGCTATAATGCCCCAAGTCGATCCCGGAGGCAGTGCAATACCGCGCCAACCGGTGGCGGAAGTGAAGCAACCTTCAAGCCCTCCGCCACATTTCTAAAAATATGTTGGGTTCAAATGGGACCCGGATCAGATATTCTCTAACCGAAGACTGCCCACGGGGATTTGAACCCAAGTATTAGTGACTTCTTCTCTTCTGTTATTGCCAGGAAAAACGAAAAGGAAAGTGCACAGGCCTGCCCACTGGCTCAAGCTGAGCCACAATCGCTACAACGTGCAGAAAGTAGGAGAGTTTAAAGATAGGATAGAAAATAGGATAGAAAAGACGCGCGCCATAATGCCCCTGGTCTATCCCGGAGGAAGTGCAATACCGGGCCAACCGGTTTCGGAAGTGAAGCAACCGTCAAGCCCTCCGCCACATTTCTAAAAATATGTTGGGCTCAAATGGGACCCGGGTCAGATATTCTATAACCGAAAACTGCCCACGGGGATTTGAACCCAAGTATTAGTGACTTCTTCTTCTGTTGTTGCCAGTAAAACGAAAAGGAAAGTGCACAGGCCTGCCCACTGGCTGAAGTTGAGCCACTATCGCTACCACGTGCAGATAGTAGGAGAGTTCAAAGATATAATAGAAATACAGGATAGAAAAGACGCGCGCTATAATGTCCCAGGACGATCCCGGAGGCAGTGCAATACCGGGCCAACCGGTGGTGGAAGTGAAGCAATCTTCAAGCCCTCCGCCACATTTCTAAAAATATGTTGGGTTCAAATGGGATCCGGATCAGATATTCTATAACCGAAAACGGCCCCCGGGCTTCGAACCCAATAGCGGCTGTCTGTCTGTTGTTGCCAGGAAAAACGAAAAGGAAAGTGCACAGGCCTGCCCACTGGCTCAACCTGACCCACAATCGCTACCACGTGCAGAAAGTAGGAGAGTTTAACGATAGGATAGAAAGATAGGATAAAAGAGACGCGCGCCATAATGCCCAAGGTCGATTCCTGAGGCAGTGCAATACCGGGCCAACCGGTGGCGGAAGTGAAGCAACCTTCAAGCTCTCCGCCACATTTCTAAAAATATGTAGGGTTCAAATGGGACCCGGGTCAGATATTCTATAACCGAAAACTGCCCACGGGGATTTGAACCCAAGTATTAGTGACTTCTTCTTCTGTTGTTGCCAGTAAAAACGAAAAGGAAAGTGCACAGGCCTGCCCACTGGCTGAAGTTGAGCCACTATCGCTACCACGTGCAGATAGTAGGAGAGTTCAAAGATATAATAGAAAGACAGGATAGAAAAGACGCGCGCTATAATGTCCCAGGACGATCCCGGAGGCAGTGCAATACCGGGCCAACCGGTGGTGGAAGTGAAGCAATCTTCAAGCCCTCCGCCACATTTCTAAAAATATGTTGGGTTCAAATGGGATCCGGATCAGATATTCTATAACCGAAAACGGCCCCCGGGCTTCGAACCCAATAGCGGCTGTCTGTCTGTTGTTGCCAGGAAGAAAGAAAAGTAAAGTGCACAGGCCTGCCCACTGGCTCAAGTTGAGCCACAATCGCTACCACGTGCAGAAAGTAGGAGAGTTTAAATATAGGATAGAAAGATAGGATAGAAAAGCCTCGCGCTATAATGCCCCAGGCCAATCCCAGAAGCAGTGCAATACCGGGCCAACCGGTGGCTAAATTGAAGCAACCTTCAAGCCCTCCGCCACATTTCTAAAAATATTTTGGGTTCAGATGGGACCCGGATCAGATGTGCTATAACCGAAAACGGCCCACGGGCTTCGAACCCAAAAGCGGCTGTCTGTCTGCGTGTTGTTTCCAGGAAGAAAGAAAAGGAAAGTGCACAGGCCTGCCCACTGGCTCAAGCTGAGCCACAATCGCTAACACGTGGAGAAAGTAGGAGAGTTTAAAGATAGGATAGAAAAGACGCGCGCTATCATGCCCCAAGTCGATCCCGGAGGCACTGCAATACCGCGCCAACCGGTGGCGGAAGTGAAGCAACCTTCAAGCCCTCCGCCACATTTCTAAAAATATGTTGGGTTCAAATGGGACCCGGATCAGATATTCTATAACCGAAAACTGCCCACGGGGATTTGAACCCAAGTATTAGTGACTTCTTCTGTTATTGCCAGAAAAAACGAAAAGGAAAGTGCACAGGCCTGCCCACTGGCTCAAGTTGAGCCACAATCGCTACCACGTGCAGAAAGTAGGAGAGTTCAAAGATATAATAGAAAGACAGGATAGAAAAGACGCGCGCTATAATACCCCAGGCCAATCCCGGAGGCAGTGCAATACCGGGCCAACCGGTGGCTGAAGGGAAGCAACCTTCAAGCCCTCCGCCACAGTTACAAAAATATCTTGGGTTCAAATGGGACGCAGATCAGATATTCTATAACCGAAAACTGCCCTCGGGGCTTTGAACGCAAGTATTAGCGACTTCTTCTGTTATTGCCAGGAAAAACGAAAAGGAAAGTGCACAGGCCTGCCCGCTGGCTCAAGCTGAGCCACAATCGCTACAACGTGCAGAAAGTAGGAGAGTTTAAATATAGGATTGAAAGATAGGATAGAAAAGCCTCGCGCTATAATGCCCCAGGTCGACCCCTGAGGCAGTGCAATACCGGGCCAACCGGTGGCGAAAGTGAAGCAACCTTCTAGCCGTCCGGCACACTTCTAAAAATATGTTGGGTTCAAATGGGACCCGGATCAGATATTCTATAACCGAAAACTGCCCACGGGGCTTTGAAGCCAAGTATTATTGACTTGTTTTTCTTCTTCTTCTTCTTCTTCTTCTGCTTGTTCTCCTTCTTCTTCCTCTCCTTCTTTTTCTTCTCCTTCTTCTTCTTCTTCTTCTTCTTCTTCTTCTTCTTCTTCTTCTTCTTCTTCTTCTTCTTCTTCTTCTTCTTCTTCTTCTTCTTCTTCTTCTTCTTCTTCTTCTTCTTCTTCTTCTTCTTCTTCTTCTTCTTCTTCTGTTATTGCCAGGAAAAACGAAAAGGAAAGTGCACAGGCCTGCCCACTGGCTCAACCTGACCCACAATCGCTACCACGTGCAGAAAGTAGGAGAGTTTAAAGATAGGATAGAAAAATAGGATAGAAAAGACGCGCGCCATAATGCCCCTGGTCTATCCCGGAGGAACTGCAATACCGGGCCAACCGGTTTCGGAAGTGAAGCAACCTTCAAGCCCTCCGCCACATTTCTAAAAATATGTTGGGCTCAAATGGGACCCGGATCAGATATTCTATAACCGAAAACTGCCCCTGGGGCTTTGAACCCAAGTATTAGTGACTTATTCTTATTCTGTTATTGCCAGGAAAAACGAAAAGGAAAGTGCACAGGCCTGCCCACTGGCTCAACCTGACCCACAATCGCTACCACGTGCAGAAAGTAGGAGAGTTTAACGATAGGATAGAAAGATAGGATAAAAGAGACGCGCACCATAATGCCCAAGGTCGATTCCTGAGGCAGTGCAATACCGGGCCAACCGGTGGCGGAAGTGAAGCAAACTTCAAGCTCTCCGCCACATTTCTAAAAATATGTAGGGTTCAAATGGGACCCGGATCAGATATTCTATAACCGAAAACTGCCCACGGGGATTTGAACCCAAGTATTAGTGACTTCTTCTTCTTCTGTTGTTGCCAGTAAAAACGAAAAGGAAAGTGCACAGGCCTGCCCACTGGCTGAAGTTGAGCCACTATCGCTACCACGTGCAGATAGTAGGAGAGTTCAAAGATATAATAGAAAGACAGGATAGAAAAGACGCGTGCTATAATGTCCCAGGACGATCCCGGAGGCAGTGCAATACCGGGCCAACCGGTGGTGGAAGTGAAGCAATCTTCAAGCCCTCCGCCACATTTCTAAAAATATGTTGGGTTCAAATGGGATCCGGATCAGATATTCTATAACCGAAAACGGCCCCCGGGCTTCGAACCCAATAGCGGCTGTCTGTCTGTCTGTTGTTGTCAGGAAGAATGAAAAGTAAAGTGCACAGGCCTGCCCACTGGCTCAAGCTGAGCCACAATCGCTACCACGTGCAGAAAGTAGGAGAGTTAAAAGATAGGATAGAAATATAGGATAGAAAATACGCGCACTATAATGCCCCAGGCCGATCCCGGAGGCCGTGCAATACCGGGCCAGCCGGTGGCGGAAGTGAAGCAACCTTCAAGCACTCCGCCACATTTCTAAAAATATGTAGGGTTCAAATGGGACCCGGATCAGATATTCTATAACCGAAAACTGCCCACGGGGCTTTGAACCCAAGTATTGGTGACTTCTGTTATTGCCAGGAAAAACGAAAAAGAAAGTGCAAAGGCCGTTCCACTCGCTCAAGCTGAGCCACAATCGCTACCACGTGCAGAAAGTAGGAGAGTTAAAAGATATAATAGAAAGACAGGATAGAAAAAACGCGCGCTATAATGTCCCAGGCCGATTCCGGAGCCAGTGCAATACCGGGCCAACCGGTGGTGGAAGTGAAGCAACCTTCAAGCCCTCCGCCACATTTCTAAAAATATGTTGTGTTCAAATGGGATCCGGATCAGATATTCTATAACCGAAAACGGCCCCCGGGCTTCGAACCCAATAGCGGCTGTCTCTCTGTCTGTCTGTCTGTCTGTCTGTCTGTCTGTCTGTCTGTCTGTCTGTCTGTCTGTCTGTCTGTCTGTCTGTCTGTCTGTCTGTCTGTCTGTCTGTCTGTCTGTCTGTCTGTCTGTCTGTCTGTCTGTCTGTCTGTCTGTCTGTCTGTCTGTCTGTCTGTCTGTTGTTGCCAGGAAGATAGAAAAGGAAAGCGAACAGGCCTGTCCACTGGCTCGAACAGAGCCACAATCGCTACCACGTGCAGAAAGTAGGAGAAATTAAAGATAGGTTAGAAAGATAGGATAGAAAAGACGCGCGCTATTATTCCCCAGGCCGATCCCGGAGGCAGTGCAATACCGGGCCAACCGGTGTCGGAAGTGAAGCAACCTTCAAGCCCTCCACCACATTTCTAAAAATATGTTGGGTTCAAATCGGACCCGGATCAGATATTCTATAACCTAAAACTGCACACGGGGATTTGAACCCAAGTATTAGTGACTTCTTCTGTTGTTGCCAGTAAAAACGAAAAGGAAAGTGCACAGGCCTGCCCACTGGCTCAAGCTGACCCACAATCGCTACCACGCGCAGAAAGTGGGAGAGTTTAAACATAGGATAGAAAATACGCGCTTTAATGCCCCAGGTCTATCCCGGAGGCAGTGCAATACCGGGCCAACCGGTGTCGGAAGTGAAGCAACCTTGAAGCCCTCCGCCACATTTATAAAAATATGTTGGGTTGAAATGGGACCCGGATCAGATATTCTATAACGGAGAACTGCTCACGGGGATTTGAAGTCAAGTATTAGTGACTTCTTCTTCTGTTATTGCCAGGAAAAACGAAAAGCAAAGTGCACAGGCCTGCCCACTGGCTCAAGCTGAGCCACAATCGCTATCACGTGCAGAAAGTAGCAGAGTTTAAGGATAGAATAGAAAGATAGGATAGAAAAGACGCGCGCCATAATGCCCAAGATTGATTCCTGAGGCAGTGCAATACCGCGCCAATCGGTGGTGGAAGTATAGCAGCCTTCAATCTCTCCGCCACATTTCTAAAAATATGTTGGGTTCAAATTGGACACAGATCAGATATTCTATAACCGAAAACTGCCCACGGGGCTTTGAACCCAAGTATTGGTGACTTCTGTTATTGCCAGAAAAAACGAAAAAGAAAGTGCAAAGACCGTTCCCCTGGCTTAAGATGAGCCACAATCTCTACCACGTGCAGATAGTAGGAGAGTTCAAAGATATAATAGAAAGACAGGATTGAAAAGACGCGCGCTATAATGTCCCAGGCCGATCCCGGAGGCAGTGCAATATCGGGCCAACCGGTGGTGGAAGTGAAGCAACCTTCTAGCCCTCCGCCACATTCTAAAAATATGTTGTGTTCAAATGGGACCCGGATCAGATATTCTATAACCGAAAACGGCCCACGGGCTTCGAACCCAATAGCGGCTGTCTGTCTGTCTCTTGTTGCCAGGAAGAAAGAAAAGTAAAGTGCACAGGCCTGCCCACTGGCTCAATCTGAGCCATAATCGCTACCACGTGCAGAAAGTAGGAGAGTTTAAAGATAGGATATAAATATAGGATAGAAAAGACGCGCGCCATAATGCCCAAGATTGATTCCTGAGGCAGTGCAATACCGCGCCAATCGGTGGTGGAAGTATAGCAGCCTTCAAGCTCTCCGCCACATTTCTAAAAATATGTTGGGTTCAAATTGGACACAGATCAGATATTCTATAACCGAAAACTGCCCACGGGGCTTTGAACCCAAGTATTGGTGACTTCTGTTATTGCCAGAAAAAACGAAAAAGAAAGTGCAAAGACCGTTCCCCTGGCTTAAGATGAGCCACAATCTCTACCACGTGCAGATAGTAGGAGAGTTCAAAGATATAATAGAAAGACAGGATTGAAAAGACGTGCGTTATAATGCCTCAGGCCGATCCCGGAGGCAGTGCAATATCGGGCCAACCGGTGGTGGAAGTGAAGCAACCTTCTAGCCCTCCGCCACATTCTAAAAATATGTTGTGTTCAAATTGGACCCGGATCAGAAATTCTATAACCGAAAACGGCCCACGGGCTTCGAACCCAATAGCGGCTGTCTGTCTGTCTCTTGTTGCCAGGAAGAAAGAAAAGTAAAGTGCACAGGCCTGCCCACTGGCTCAATCTGAGCCATAATCGCTACCACGTGCAGAAAGTAGGAGAGTTTAAAGATAGGATATAAATATAGGATAGAAAAGACGCTCGTTATAATGCCTTAGGCCGATCCCGGAGGCAGTGCAATATCGGACCAACCGGTGGCGGAAGTGAAGTAACCTTTCAGCCCTCCGCCACATTCCTAAGAATATATTGGGTTCATGTAATACACGGATCGGATATTCTATAATCGAAAACGGCCCACGGGCTTCGAACCCAATAGCGGCTGTCTGTCTGCCTGTCTGTCTGTTGTTGCCAGGAAGATAGAAAAGGAAAGCGAACAGGCCTGCCCACTGTCTCAAACAGAGCCACAATCGCTACCACGTGCAGAAAGTAGGAGAGATTAAAGATAGGTTAGAAAGATAGGATAGAAAAGACGCGCGCTATTATTCCCCAGGCCGATCCCGGAGGCAGTGCAATACCGGGCCAACCGGTGGCGGAAGTGAAGCAACCTTCAAGCCCTCCGCCACATTTCTAAAAATATGTTGGGTTCAAATTGGATCCGGATCAGATATTCTATAACCGAAAACGGTCCCCGGGCTTTGAACCCAATAGCGGCTGTCTGTCTGTTGTTGCCAGGAAGAAAGAAAAGTAAAGTGCACAGGCCTGCCCACTGGCTCAAGCTGAGCCATATTCGCTACAACGTGCAGAAAGTAGGAGAGTTTAAAGATAGGATAGAAATATAGGATAGAAAAGACGTGCGTTATAATGCCTCAGGCCGATCCCGGAGGCAGTGCAATATCGGACCAACCGGTGGCGGAAGTGAAGTAACCTTTAAGCCCTCCGCCACATTCCTAAAATATATTGGGTTCAAATGATACTCGGATCAGACATTCTATTACCGAAAACGGCCCACGGGCTTCGAACCCAATAGCGGCTGTCTGTCTGTCTGTCTGTCTGTCTGTCTGTCTGTCTGTCTGTCTGTCTGTCTGTCTGCCTGCCTGCCTGCCTGCCTGCCTGCCTGTCTGTCTGTCTGTCTGTCTGTCTGTCTGTCTGTCTGTCTGTCTGTCTGTCTGTCTGTCTGTCTGTCTGTCTGTCTGTCTGTCTGTCTGTCTGTCTGTCTGTCTGTCTGTCTGTCTGTCTGTCTGTCTGTCTGTCTGTCTGTCTGTCTGTCTGTCTGTCTGTCTGTCTGTCTGTCTGTCTGTCTGTCTGTCTGTCTGTCTGTCTGTTGTTGCCAGGAAGATAGAAAAGGAAAGCGAACAGGCCTGCCCACTGGCTCAAACAGAGCCACAATCGCTACCACGTGCAGAAAGTAGGAGAGATTAAAGATAGGTTAGAAAGATAGGATAGAAAAGACGCGCGCTATTATTCCCCAGGCCGATCCCGGAGGCAGTGCAATACCGGGCCAACCGGTGGCGGAAGTGAAGCAACCTTCAAGCCTTCCGCCACATTTCTAAAAATATTGTTACGTGGTGGCAAGCCAAGGAAGGCACGACATGATGACAGAATGAAGAATGAAGATATGATTTAATGGCTCAAGGCCTAGCGCGAGCACTCCGTCCCGCGCCACTGCCCTCTTCTTCGTCTTCATAACATGACCCCGGTCCTCCGAGCGATCGTCCCGATCGATTGCTAGAATTACGGTGAGGTGACAATGAGCATGGCCAGAAAGGGTAGAAGAAGATGAAAGGCTTGCCACCAAGATGAAGGAGATTGTCTGGTGGACGGTTGCCCCCGGAGCTTCGGGTCCAGCGGTCGGTCACCCACAGCCGAAGGTCAAGGGTTGAGGGATCGCCGCACAGCCTGGGCGGGGGTGCCGTCTTGGTTCGGGTCGTAGTCGGGTCATCGTACGTCAGGTCCTGGTCGCCGTGTCTAGTGTTCAGGGCTGGGGACGGGGCGGGGGAAAGCGGCTAGTCGGTTCTGGTCAGTTCGAGCTGGGGTTGAGCCGGGCGGCGGAGGCCAGGTATCCTCGGCCGACGACGAAGGCGAGCAGAAGGCGGCGATGCTCCGGGGACTAGGATGACGATGAGAACCCAGCACCTCACACCAAATGTTACGTGGTGGCAAGCCAAGGAAGGCACGACATGATGACAGAATGAAGAATGAAGATATGATTTAATGGCTCAAGGCCTAGCGCGAGCACTCCGTCCCGCGCCACTGCCCTCTTTTTCGTCTTCATAACAATATGTTGGGTTCAAATGGGACCCGGATCAGATATTCTAGTTTAGTTTATGGGGGTTTAACGTCCCAAAGCGACTCAGGCTATGACAGACGCCGTAGTGAAGGGCTCCGGAAATTTCGACAACCTCGGGTTTTTTAACGTGCACTGACATCGCTCAGCACACGGGTCTCTAGAATTTCTCCTCCATCGTAATTCGACCGCCGCGGCCGGGATCGAACGGATCAGATATTCTATATCCGAAAACGGCCCACGGGATTCGAACCCAATAGCGGCTCTCTCTGTCTGTCTGTCTGTTGTTGCCAGAAAGAAAAGGAAAGTGCACAGGCCTGCCCACTGACTCAAGCCGAGCCACAATCGCTACCACGTGCAGATAGTAGGAGAGTTCAAAGGTAGTATAGAAAGATAGGACAGAAAAGACGCGCGCTATAATACCCCAGGTCGATCCCGGAGGCAGTGCAATACCGGGCCGACCGGTGGCGGGAGTGTAGCAACCTTCAAGCCCTCCACCACATTTCTAAATATATGTTGGGGTCAAATCGGACCCGGATCAGATGTTCTATAACCGAAAACTGCACACGAAGATTTGAACCCACGTATTGGTGACTTCTTCTTTTGTTGCCAGGAAAAACGAATAGGAAAGTGCACAGGCCCGCCCACTGGCTCAAGCTGACCCACAATCGCTACCACGTGCATAAAGTAGGAGAGTTTAAACTTTTGATAGAAAGATAGGATAGAAAAGACGCGCGCTATAATACCCCAGGCCAATCCCGGAGGCAGTGCAATACCGGGCCAACCGGTGGCTGAAGTGAAGCAACCTTCAAGCCCTCCGCCACAGTTACAAAAATATCTTGGGTTCAAATGGGACTCGGATCAGATATTGTATAACCGAAAACTGCCCTCGGGGCTTTGAACGCAAGTATTAGCGACTTCTTCTGTTATTGCCAGGGAAAACGAAAAGGAAAGTGCACAGGCCTGCCCACTGGCTCAAGCTGAGCCACAATCGCTACAACGTGCAGAAACTAGGAGAGTTTAAATATAGGATAGAAAGATAGGATAGAAAAGCCTCGCGCTATAATGCCCCAGGCCAATCCCAGAAGCAGTGCAATACCGGGCCAACCGGTGGCTAAATTGAAGCAACCTTCAAGCCCTCCGCGACATTTCTAAAAATATTTTGGTTTCAGAGTGGACCCGGATTAGATATTCTATAACCGAAAACAGCCCACGGGCTTCGAACCCAAAAGCGGCTGTCTGTCTGTGTGTTGTTTCCAGGAAGAAAGAAAAGGAAAGCGCACAGGCCTGCCCACTGGCTCAAGCTGAGCCGCAATCGCTAACACGTGGAGAAAGTAGGAGAGTTTAAAGATAGGATAGAAAAGACGCGCGCTATAATGCCCCAAGTCGATCCCGGAGGCAGTGCAATACCGCGCCAACCGGTGGCGGAAGTGAAGCAACCTTCAAGCCCTCCGCCACATTTCTAAAAATATGTTGGGTTCAAATGGGACCCGGATCAGATATTCTCTAACCGAAGACTGCCCACGGGGATTTGAACCCAATTATTAGTGACTTCTTCTCTTCTGTTATTGCCAGGAAAAACGAAAAGGAAAGTGCACAGGCCTGCCCACTGGCTCAAGCTGAGCCACTATAGCTACCACGTGCAAAAAGTGGGAGAGTTTAAAGACAGGATAGAGAAGACGCGCGCTATAATGCCCCATGTCAATCCCTGAGGCAGTGCAATACCGGGCCAGCCGGTGGCGGAAGTGAAGCAACCTTCAAGCACTCCGCCACATTTCTAAAATATGTAGGGTTCAAATGGGACCCGGATCAGATATTCTATAACCGAAAACTGCCCACGGGGCTTTGAACCCAAGTATTGGTGACTTCTGTTATTGCCAGGAAAAACGAAAAAGAAAGTGCAAAGGCCGTTCCACTGGCTCAAGATGAGCGACAATCTCTACCACGTGCAGATAGTAGGAGAGTTCAAAGATATAATAGAAAGACAGGATAGAAAAAACGCGCGCTATAATGTCCCAGGCCGATTCCGGAGCCAGTGCAATACCGGGCCAACCGGTGGTGGAAGTGAAGCAACCTTCAAGCCCTCCGCCACTTTTCTAAAAATATGTTGGGTTCAATTGGGACCCGGATCAGATATTCTCTAACCGAAGACTGCCCACGGGGATTTGAACCCAAGTATTAGTGACTTCTTCTTCTTCTGTTATTGCCAGGAAAAACGAAAAGGAAAGTGCACAGGCCTGCCCACTGGCTCAAGCTGAGCCACTATAGCTACCACGTGCAAAAAGTGGGAGAGTTTAAAGACAGGATAGAGAAGACGCGCGCTATAATGCCCCATGTCAATCCCTGAGGCAGTGCAATACCGGGCCAGCCGGTGGCGGAAGTGAAGCAACCTTCAAGCACTCCGCCACATTTCTAAAATATGTAGGGTTCAAATGGGACCCGGATCAGATATTCTATAACCGAAAACTGCCCACGGGGCTTTGAACCCAAGTATTGGTGACTTCTGTTATTGCCAGGAAAAACGAAAAAGAAAGTGCAAAGGCCGTTCCACTGGCTCAAGATGAGCGACAATCTCTACCACGTGCAGATAGTAGGAGAGTTCAAAGATATAATAGAAAGACAGGATAGAGAAGACGCGCGCTATAATGCCCCATGTCAATCCCTGAGGCAGTGCAATACCGGGCCAGCCGGTGGCGGAAGTGAAGCAACCTTCAAGCACTCCGCCACATTTCTAAAATATGTAGGGTTCAAATGGGACCCGGATCAGATATTCTATAACCGAAAACTGCCCACGGGGCTTTGAACCCAAGTATTGGTGACTTCAGTTATTGCCAGGAAAAACGAAAAAGAAAGTGCAAAGGCCGTTCCACTGGCTCTAGCTGAGCCACAATCGCTACCACGTGCAGAAAGTAGGAGAGCTTAAAGATAGGATAGAAAAGACGCGCGTTATAATGCCTTAGGCCGATCGCGGAGGCAGTGCAATACCGGACCAACCGGTGGCGGAAGTGAAGTAACCTTTAAGCCCTCCGCCACATTCCTAAAAATATATTAGGTTCAAATGATACACGGATCACGTATTCTATAGCCGAAAACGGCCCACGGGCTTCGAACCCAATAGCGGCTGTCTCTCTGTCTGTCTGTCTGTCTGTCTGTCTGTCTGTCTGTCTGTCTGTCTGTCTGTCTGTCTGTCTGTCTGTCTGTCTGTCTGTCTGTCTGTCTGTCTGTCTGTCTGTCTGTCTGTCTGTCTGTCTGTCTGTCTGTCTGTCTGTCTGTCTGTCTGTCTGTCTGTCTGTCTGTCTGTCTGTCTGTCTGTCTGTCTGTCTGTCTGTCTGTTGTTGCCAGGAAGATAGAAAAGGAAAGCGAACAGGCCTGCCCACTGGCTCGAACAGAGCCACAATCGCTACCACGTGCAGAAAGTAGGAGAAATAAAGATAGGTTAGAAAGATAGGATAGAAAAGACGCGCGCTATTATTCCCCAGGCCGATCCCGGAGGCAGTGCAATACCGGGCCAACCGGTGTCGGAAGTGAAGCAACCTTCAAGCCCTCCACCACATTTCTAAAAATATGTTGGGTTCAAATCGGACCCGGATCAGATATTCTATAACCTAAAACTGCACACGGGGATTTGAACCCAAGTATTAGTGACTTCTTCTGTTGTTGCCAGTAAAAACGAAAAGGAAAGTGCACAGGCCTGCCCACTGGCTCAAGCTGACCCACAATCGCTACCACGCGCAGAAAGTAGGAGAGTTTAAACATAGGATAGAAAATACGCGCTTTAATGCCCCAGGTCTATCCCGGAGGCAGTGCAATACCGGGCCAACCGGTGTCGGAAGTGAAGCAACCTTGAAGCCCTCCGCCACATTTATAAAAATATGTTGGGTTGAAATGGGACCCGGATCAGATATTCTATAACGGAAAACTGCTCACGGGGATTTGAAGTCAAGTATTAGTGACTTCTTCTTCTGTTATTGCCAGGAAAAACGAAAAGCAAAGTGCACAGGCCTGCCCACTGGCTCAAGCTGAGCCACAATCGCTATCACGTGCAGAAAGTAGCAGAGTTTAAGGATAGAATAGAAAGATAGGATAGAAAAGACGCGCGCCATAATGCCCAAGATTGATTCCTGAGGCAGTGCAATACCGCGCCAATCGGTGGTGGAAGTATAGCAGCCTTCAAGCTCTCCGCCACATTTCTAAAAATATGTTGGGTTCAAATTGGACACAGATCAGATATTCTATAACCGAAAACTGCCCACGGGGCTTTGAACCCAAGTATTGGTGACTTCTGTTATTGCCAGAAAAAACGAAAAAGAAAGTGCAAAGACCGTTCCCCTGGCTTAAGATGAGCCACAATCTCTACCACGTGCAGATAGTAGGAGAGTTCAAAGATATAATAGAAAGACAGGATAGAAAAGACGCACGCTATAATGTCCCAGGCCGATCCCGGAGGCAGTGCAATACCGGGCCAACCGGTGGTGGAAGTGAAGCAACCTTCTAGCCCTCCGCCACATTCTAAATATATGTTGTGTTCAAATGGGACCCGGATCAGATATTCTATAACCGAAAACGGCCCACGGGCTTCGAACCCAATAGCGGCTGTCTGTCTGTCTCTTGTTGCCAGGAAGAAAGAAAAGTAAAGTGCACAGGCCTGCCCACTGGCTCAAGCTGAGCCATAATCGCTACAACGTGCAGAAAGTAGGAGAGTTAAAAGGTAGGACAGAAAAGACGCGCGCTGTAATGCCCCAGTTCAATACAGGAGGCACTGCAATACCGGGCCAACCGGTGGCGGAAGTGAAGCAACCTTCAAGCCCTCCGCCGCATTTCTAAAAATATGTTGGGTTTAAATGGGACCCGGATCAGATATTCTATAACCGAAAACATCCCACGGGCTTCGAACCCAATAGCGGCTGTCTGTCTATGTGCCTGTCTGTTGTTGCCAGAAAGAAAGAAAAGGAAAGTGCACAGGCCTGGCCACTGGCTCAAGCCGAGCCACAATCGCTGCCACGTGCAGATAGTAGGAGAGTTCAAAGGTAGTATAGAAAGATAGGACAGAAAAGACGCGCTCTATAATACCCCAGGTCGATCCCGGAGGCAGTGCAATACCGGGCCGACCGGTGGCGGGAGTGAAGCAACCTTCAAGCCCTCCACCACATTTCTAAATATATGTTGGGTTCAAATCGGACCCGGATCAGATATTCTATAACCGAAAACTGTACACGAAGATTTGAACCCACGTATTGGTGACTTCTTCTTTTGGTTCCAGGAAGAAAGAAAAGTAAAGTGCACAGGCCTGCCCACTGGCTCAAGCTGAGCCATAATCGCTACCACGTGCAGAAAGTAGGAGAGTTTAAAGATAGGATATAAATATAGGATAGAAAAGACGTGCGTTATAATGCCTCAGGCCGATCCCGGAGGCAGTGCAATATCGGACCAACCGGTGGCGGAAGTGACGTAACCTTTAAGCCCTCCGCCACATTCCTAAAAATATATTGGGTTCAAATGATACTCGGATCAGACATTCTATTACCGAAAACGGCCCACGGGCTTCGAACCCAATAGCGGCTGTCTGTCTGTCTGTCTGTCTGTCTGTCTGTCTGTCTGTCTGTCTGTCTGTCTGTCTGTCTGTCTGTCTGTCTGTCTGTCTGTCTGTCTGTCTGTCTGTCTGTCTGTCTGTCTGTCTGTCTGTCTGTCTGTCTGTCTGTCTGTTGTTGCCAGGAAGATAGAAAAGGAAAGCGAACAGGCCTGCCCACTGGCTCAAACAGAGCCACAATCGCTACCACGTGCAGAAAGTAGGAGAGATTAAAGATAGGTTAGAAAGATAGGATAGAAAAGACGCGCGCTATTATTCCCCAGGCCGATCCCGGAGGCAGTGCAATACCGGGCCAACCGGTGGCGGAAGTGAAGCAACCTTCAAGCCTTCCGCCACATTTCTAAAAATATTGTTACGTGGTGGCAAGCCAAGGAAGGCACGACATGATGACAGAATGAAGAATGAAGATATGATTTAATGGCTCAAGGCCTAGCGCGAGCACTCCGTCCCGCGCCACTGCCCTCTTCTTCGTCTTCATAACATGACCCCGGTCCTCCGAGCGATCGTCCCGATCGATTGCTAGAATTACGGTGAGGTGACAATGAGCATGGCCAGAAAGGGTAGAAGAAGATGAAAGGCTTGCCACCAAGATGAAGGAGATTGTCTGGTGGACGGTTGCCCCCGGAGCTTCGGGTCCAGCGGTCGGTCACCCACAGCCGAAGGTCAAGGGTTGAGGGATCGCCGCACAGCCTGGGCGGGGGTGCCGTCTTGGTTCGGGTCGTAGTCGGGTCATCGTACGTCAGGTCCTGGTCGCCGTGTCTAGTGTTCAGGGCTGGGGACGGGGCGGGGGAAAGCGGCTAGTCGGTTCTGGTCAGTTCGAGCTGGGGTTGAGCCGGGCGGCGGAGGCCAGGTATCCTCGGCCGACGACGAAGGCGAGCAGAAGGCGGCGATGCTCCGGGGACTAGGATGACGATGAGAACCCAGCACCTCACACCAAATGTTACGTGGTGGCAAGCCAAGGAAGGCACGACATGATGACAGAATGAAGAATGAAGATATGATTTAATGGCTCAAGGCCTAGCGCGAGCACTCCGTCCCGCGCCACTGCCCTCTTTTTCGTCTTCATAACAATATGTTGGGTTCAAATGGGACCCGGATCAGATATTCTAGTTTAGTTTATGGGGGTTTAACGTCCCAAAGCGACTCAGGCTATGACAGACGCCGTAGTGAAGGGCTCCGGAAATTTCGACAACCTCGGGTTTTTTAACGTGCACTGACATCGCTCAGCACACGGGTCTCTAGAATTTCTCCTCCATCGTAATTCGACCGCCGCGGCCGGGATCGAACGGATCAGATATTCTATATCCGAAAACGGCCCACGGGATTCGAACCCAATAGCGGCTGTCTCTCTGTCTGTCTGTCTGTTGTTGCCAGAAAGAAAAGGAAAGTGCACAGGCCTGCCCACTGACTCAAGCCGAGCCACAATCGCTACCACGTGCAGATAGTAGGAGAGTTCAAAGGTAGTATAGAAAGATAGGACAGAAAAGACGCGCGCTATAATACCCCAGGTCGATCCCGGAGGCAGTGCAATACCGGGCCGACCGGTGGCGGGAGTGTAGCAACCTTCAAGCCCTCCACCACATTTCTAAATATATGTTGGGGTCAAATCGGACCCGGATCAGATGTTCTATAACCGAAAACTGCACACGAAGATTTGAACCCACGTATTGGTGACTTCTTCTTTTGTTGCCAGGAAAAACGAATAGGAAAGTGCACAGGCCCGCCCACTGGCTCAAGCTGACCCACAATCGCTACCACGTGCAGAAAGTAGGAGAGTTTAAACATATGATAGAAAGATAGGATAGAAAAAACGCGCGCTATAAAGCCCCAGGTCGATACCGGAGGCAGTACAATGCCGGGCCAACCGGTGGCTGAAGTGAAGCAACCTTCAAGCACTCAGCCACATTTCCAAAAATATCTTGCGTTCAAATAGGACCCGGCTCAGATATTCTATCACCGAAAACTGCCCGCGGGGCTTTGAACCCAAGTATTAGTGACTTCTTCTTCTTTTACTTCCTCTGCTATTGCCAGGAAAAACGAAAATGAAAGTGCACAGGCCTGCCCACTGGCTCAAGCTGAGCCGCAATCGCTACCACGTGCAGAAAGTAGGAGAGTTTATAGACAGGATAGAAAGGATAGAAAAGACACGCGCTATAATGCCCCAGGTCGATCCCGGAGGCAGTGCTATACCGGGCCAACCGGTGGCGGAAGTGAAGCAACCTTCAAGCCTTCTGCCACATTTCTAAAAATATGTTGGGTTCAAATGGGTCCCGGATCAGATATTCTCTAACCGAAGACTGCCCACGGGGATTTGAACCCAAGTATTAGTGACTTCTTCTTCTTCTGTTATTGCCAGGAAAAACGAAAAGGAAAGTGCACAGGCCTGCCCACTGGCTCAAGCTGAGCCACTATAGCTACCACGTGCAAAAAGTAGGAGAGTTTAAAGACAGGATAGAGAAGACGCGCGCTATAATGCCCCAGGTCAATCCCTGAGGCAGTGCAATACCAGGCCAACAGGTGGCGGAAGTGAAGCAACCTTCAAGTCCTCCGCCACATTTCTAAAAATATGTTGGGTTCAAATGGGACCCGTATCAGATATTCAACACCCGAAAACTGCCCACGGGGATTTGAACCCAAGTATTAGTGACTTCTTCTGTTATTGCCAGGAAGAAAGAAAGGTAAAGTGCACAGGCCTTCCCACTGGCTCAAGTTGAGCCACAATCGCTACCACGTGCAGAAAGTAGGAGAGTTTAAACATAGGATATAAAGATAGGATAGAAAAGACGCGCGCCATAATGCCCCAGGTCGATCCCGGAGGCAGTGCAATACAGGGCCAACCGGTGGCGGAAGTGAAGCAACCTTCAAGCCCTCCACCACATTTCTAAAAATATGTTCGGTTCAAATCGCACCCGGATCAGATATTCTATAACCTAAAACTGCACACGGGGATTTGAACCCAAGTATTAGTGACTTCTTCTTCTTCTGTTGTTGCCAGTAAAAACGAAAAGGAAAGTGCACAGGCCTGCCCACTGGCTCAAGCTGACCCACAATCGCTACCACGTGCATAAAGTAGGAGAGTTTAAACTTTTGATAGAAAGATAGGATAGAAAAGACGCGCGCTATAATACCCCAGGCCAATCCCGGAGGCAGTGCAATACCGGGCCAACCGGTGGCTGAAGTGAAGCAACCTTCAAGCCCTCCGCCACAGTTACAAAAATATCTTGGGTTCAAATGGGACTCGGATCAGATATTGTATAACCGAAAACTGCCCTCGGGGCTTTGAACGCAAGTATTAGCGACTTCTTCTGTTATTGCCAGGGAAAACGAAAAGGAAAGTGCACAGGCCTGCCCAATGGCTCAAGCTGAGCCACAATCGCTACAACGTGCAGAAACTAGGAGAGTTTAAATATAGGATAGAAAGATAGGATAGAAAAGCCTCGCGCTATAATGCCCCAGGCCAATCCCAGAAGCAGTGCAATACCGGGCCAACCGGTGGCTAAATTGAAGCAACCTTCAAGCCCTCCGCCACATTTCTAAAAATATTTTGGGTTCAGATGGGACCCGGATCAGATATTCTATAACCGAAAACGGCCCACGGGCTTCGAACCCAAAAGCGGCTGTCTGTCTGTGTGTTGTTTCCAGGAAGAAAGAAAAGGAAAGCGCACAGGCCTGCCCACTGGCTCAAGCTGAGCCGCAATCGCTAACACGTGGAGAAAGTAGGAGAGTTTAAAGATAGGATAGAAAAGACGCGCGCTATAATGCCCCAAGTCGATCCCGGAGGCAGTGCAATACCGCGCCAACCGGTGGCGGAAGTGAAGCAACCTGCAAGCCCTCCGCCACATTTCTAAAAATATGTTGGGTTCAAATGGGACCCGGATCAGATATTCTCTAACCGAAGACTGCCCACGGGGATTTGAACCCAAGTATTAGTGACTTCTTCTTCTGTTATTGCCAGGAAAAACGAAAAGGAAAGTGCAAAGGCCTGCCCACTGGCTCAAGCTGAGCCACTATAGCTACCACGCGCAAAAAGTGGGAGAGTTTAAAGACAGGATAGAGAAGACGCGCTATAATGCCCCATGTCAATCCCTGAGGCAGTGCAATACCGGGCCAACCGGTGGCTGAAGGGAAGCAACCTTCAAGCCCTCCGCCACAGTTACAAAAATATCTTGGGTTCAAATAGGACTCAGATCAGATATTCTATAACCGAAAACTGCCTTCGGGGCTTTGAACGCAAGTATTAGCGACTTCTTCTTCTGTTATTGCCAGGAAAAACGAAAAGGAAAGTGCACAGGCCTGCCCGCTGGCTCAAGCTGAGCCACAATCGCTACAACGTGCAGAAAGTAGGAGAGTTTAAAGATAGGATAGAAAATAGGATAGAAAAGACGCGCGCCATAATGCCCCTGGTCTATCCCGGAGGAAGTGCAATACCGGGCCAACCGGTTTCGGAAGTGAAGCAACCGTCAAGCCCTCCGCCACATTTCTAAAAATATGTTGGGCTCAAATGGGACCCGGGTCAGATATTCTATAACCGAAAACTGCCCACGGGGATTTGAACCCAAGTATTAGTGACTTCTTCTTCTGTTGTTGCCAGTAAAAACGAAAAGGAAAGTGCACAGGCCTGCCCACTGGCTGAAGTTGAGCCACTATCGCTACCACGTGCAGATAGTAGGAGAGTTCAAAGATATAATAGAAATACAGGATAGAAAAGACGCGCGCTATAATGTCCCAGGACGATCCCGGAGGCAGTGCAATACCGGGCCAACCGGTGGTGGAAGTGAAGCAATCTTCAAGCCCTCCGCCACATTTCTAAAAATATGTTGGGTTCAAATGGGATCCGGATCAGATATTCTATAACCGAAAACGGCCCCCGGGCTTCGAACCCAATAGCGGCTGTCTGTCTGTTGTTGCCAGGAAGAAAGAAAAGTAAAGTGCACAGGCCTGCCCACTGGCTCAAGTTGAGCCACAATCGCTACCACGTGCAGAAAGTAGGAGAGTTTAAATATAGGATAGAAAGATAGGATAGAAAAGCCTCGCGCTATAATGCCCCAGGCCAATCCCAGAAGCAGTGCAATACCGGGCCAACCGGTGGCTAAATTGAAGCAACCTTCAAGCCCTCCGCCACATTTCTAAAAATATTTTGGGTTCAGATGGGACCCGGATCAGATGTGCTATAACCGAAAACGGCCCACGGGCTTCGAACCCAAAAGCGGCTGTCTGTCTGTGTGTTGTTTCCAGGAAGAAAGAAAAGGAAAGTGCACAGGCCTGCCCACTGGCTCAAGCTGAGCCACAATCGCTAACACGTGGAGAAAGTAGGAGAGTTTAAAGATAGGATAGAAAAGACGCGCGCTATCATGCCCCAAGTCGATCCCGGAGGCACTGCAATACCGCGCCAACCGGTGGCGGAAGTGAAGCAACCTTCAAGCCCTCCGCCACATTTCTAAAAATATGTTGGGTTCAAATGGGACCCGGATCAGATATTCTATAACCGAAAACTGCCCACGGGGATTTGAACCCAAGTATTAGTGACTTCTTCTGTTATTGCCAGAAAAAACGAAAAGGAAAGTGCACAGGCCTGCCCACTGGCTCAAGTTGAGCCACAATCGCTACCACGTGCAGAAAGTAGGAGAGTTCAAAGATATAATAGAAAGACAGGATAGAAAAGACGCGCGCTATAATACCCCAGGCCAATCCCGGAGGCAGTGCAATACCGGGCCAACCGGTGGCTGAAGGGAAGCAACCTTCAAGCCCTCCGCCACAGTTACAAAAATATCTTGGGTTCAAATGGGACGCAGATCAGATATTCTATAACCGAAAACTGCCCTCGGGGCTTTGAACGCAAGTATTAGCGACTTCTTCTTCTGTTATTGCCAGGAAAAACGAAAAGGAAAGTGCACAGGCCTGCCCGCTGGCTCAAGCTGAGCCACAATCGCTACAACGTGCAGAAAGTAGGAGAGTTTAAATATAGGATTGAAAGATAGGATAGAAAAGCCTCGCGCTATAATGCCCCAGGTCGACCCCTGAGGCAGTGCAATACCGGGCCAACCGGTGGCGAAAGTGAAGCAACCTTCTAGCCGTCCGGCACACTTCTAAAAATATGTTGGGTTCAAATGGGACCCGGATCAGATATTCTATAACCGAAAACTGCCCACGGGGCTTTGAAGCCAAGTATTATTGACTTGTTTTTCTTCTTCTTCTTCTTCTTCTGCTTGTTCTCCTTCTTCTTCCTCTTCTTCTTTTTCTTCTCCTTCTTCTTCTTCTTCTTCTTCTTCTTCTTCTTCTTCTTCTTCTTCTTCTTCTTCTTCTTCTTCTTCTTCTTCTTCTTCTTCTTCTTCTTCTTCTTCTTCTTCTTCTTCTTCTTCTTCTTCTTCTTCTTCTTCTTCTTCTTCTTCTTCTTCTTCTGTTATTGCCAGGAAAAACGAAAAGGAAAGTGCACAGGCCTGCCCACTGGCTCAACCTGACCCACAATCGCTACCACGTGCAGAAAGTAGGAGAGTTTAAAGATAGGATAGAAAAATAGGATAGAAAAGACGCGCGCCATAATGCCCCTGGTCTATCCCGGAGGAAGTGCAATACCGGGCCAACCGGTTTCGGAAGTGAAGCAACCTTCAAGCCCTCCGCCACATTTCTAAAAATATGTTGGGCTCAAATGGGACCCGGATCAGATATTCTATAACCGAAAACTGCCCCTGGGGCTTTGAACCCAAGTATTAGTGACTTATTCTTATTCTGTTATTGCCAGGAAAAACGAAAAGGAAAGTGCACAGGCCTGCCCACTGGCTCAACCTGACCCACAATCGCTACCACGTGCAGAAAGTAGGAGAGTTTAACGATAGGATAGAAAGATAGGATAAAAGAGACGCGCACCATAATGCCCAAGGTCGATTCCTGAGGCAGTGCAATACCGGGCCAATCGGTGGTGGAAGTATAGCAGCCTTCAATCTCTCCGCCACATTTCTAAAAATATGTTGGGTTCAAATTGGACACAGATCAGATATTCTATAACCGAAAACTGCCCACGGGGCTTTGAACCCAAGTATTGGTGACTTCTGTTATTGCCAGAAAAAACGAAAAAGAAAGTGCAAAGACCGTTCCCCTGGCTTAAGATGAGCCACAATCTCTACCACGTGCAGATAGTAGGAGAGTTCAAAGATATAATAGAAAGACAGGATTGAAAAGACGCGCGCTATAATGTCCCAGGCCGATCCCGGAGGCAGTGCAATATCGGGCCAACCGGTGGTGGAAGTGAAGCAACCTTCTAGCCCTCCGCCACATTCTAAAAATATGTTGTGTTCAAATGGGACCCGGATCAGATATTCTATAACCGAAAACGGCCCACGGGCTTCGAACCCAATAGCGGCTGTCTGTCTGTCTCTTGTTGCCAGGAAGAAAGAAAAGTAAAGTGCACAGGCCTGCCCACTGGCTCAATCTGAGCCATAATCGCTACCACGTGCAGAAAGTAGGAGAGTTTAAAGATAGGATATAAATATAGGATAGAAAAGACGCGCGCCATAATGCCCAAGATTGATTCCTGAGGCAGTGCAATACCGCGCCAATCGGTGGTGGAAGTATAGCAGCCTTCAAGCTCTCCGCCACATTTCTAAAAATATGTTGGGTTCAAATTGGACACAGATCAGATATTCTATAACCGAAAACTGCCCACGGGGCTTTGAACCCAAGTATTGGTGACTTCTGTTATTGCCAGAAAAAACGAAAAAGAAAGTGCAAAGACCGTTCCCCTGACTTAAGATGAGCCACAATCTCTACCACGTGCAGATAGTAGGAGAGTTCAAAGATATAATAGAAAGACAGGATTGAAAAGACGTGCGTTATAATGCCTCAGGCCGATCCCGGAGGCAGTGCAATATCGGGCCAACCGGTGGTGGAAGTGAAGCAACCTTCTAGCCCTCCGCCACATTCTAAAAATATGTTGTGTTCAAATTGGACCCGGATCAGATATTCTATAACCGAAAACGGCCCACGGGCTTCGAACCCAATAGCGGCTGTCTGTCTGTCTCTTGTTGCCAGGAAGAAAGAAAAGTAAAGTGCACAGGCCTGCCCACTGGCTCAATCTGAGCCATAATCGCTACCACGTGCAGAAAGTAGGAGAGTTTAAAGATAGGATATAAATATAGGATAGAAAAGACGCTCGTTATAATGCCTCAGGCCGATCCCGGAGGCAGTGCAATATCGGACCAACCGGTGGCGGAAGTGAAGTAACCTTTCAGCCCTCCGCCACATTCCTAAGAATATATTGGGTTCATGTAATACACGGATCGGATATTCTATAATCGAAAACGGCCCACGGGCTTCGAACCCAATAGCGGCTGTCTGTCTGCCTGTCTGTCTGTTGTTGCCAGGAAGATAGAAAAGGAAAGCGAACAGGCCTGCCCACTGTCTCAAACAGAGCCACAATCGCTACCACGTGCAGAAAGTAGGAGAGATTAAAGATAGGTTAGAAAGATAGGATAGAAAAGACGCGCGCTATTATTCCCCAGGCCGATCCCGGAGGCAGTGCAATATCGGACCAACCGGTGGCGGAAGTGAAGTAACCTTTAAGCCCTCCGCCACATTCCTAAAAATATATTGGGTTCAAATGATACTCGGATCAGACATTCTATTACCGAAAACGGCCCACGGGCTTCGAACCCAATAGCGGCTGTCTGTCTGTCTGTCTGTCTGTCTGTCTGTCTGTCTGTCTGTCTGTCTGTCTGTCTGTCTGTCTGTCTGTCTGTCTGTCTCTGTCTGCCTGCCTGTCTGTCTGTCTGTCTGTCTGTCTGTCTGTCTGTCTGTCTGTCTGTCTGTCTGTCTGTCTGTCTGTCTGTCTGTCTGTCTGTCTGTCTGTCTGTCTGTCTGTCTGTCTGTTGTTGCCAGGAAGATAGAAAAGGAAAGCGAACAGGCCTGCCCACTGGCTCAAACAGAGCCACAATCGCTACCACGTGCAGAAAGTAGGAGAGATTAAAGATAGGTTAGAAAGATAGGATAGAAAAGACGCGCGCTATTATTCCCCAGGCCGATCCCGGAGGCAGTGCAATACCGGGCCAACCGGTGGCGGAAGTGAAGCAACCTTCAAGCCTTCCGCCACATTTCTAAAAATATTGTTACGTGGTGGCAAGCCAAGGAAGGCACGACATGATGACAGAATGAAGAATGAAGATATGATTTAATGGCTCAAGGCCTAGCGCGAGCACTCCGTCCCGCGCCACTGCCCTCTTCTTCGTCTTCATAACATGACCCCGGTCCTCCGAGCGATCGTCCCGATCGATTGCTAGAATTACGGTGAGGTGACAATGAGCATGGCCAGAAAGGGTAGAAGAAGATGAAAGGCTTGCCACCAAGATGAAGGAGATTGTCTGGTGGACGGTTGCCCCCGGAGCTTCGGGTCCAGCGGTCGGTCACCCACAGCCGAAGGTCAAGGGTTGAGGGATCGCCGCACAGCCTGGGCGGGGGTGCCGTCTTGGTTCGGGTCGTAGTCGGGTCATCGTACGTCAGGTCCTGGTCGCCGTGTCTAGTGTTCAGGGCTGGGGACGGGACGGGGGAAAGCGGCTAGTCGGTTCTGGTCAGTTCGAGCTGGGGTTGAGCCGGGCGGCGGAGGCCAGGTATCCTCGGCCGACGACGAAGGCGAGCAGAAGGCGGCGATGCTCCGGGGACTAGGATGACGATGAGAACCCAGCACCTCACACCAAATGTTACGTGGTGGCAAGCCAAGGAAGGCACGACATGATGACAGAATGAAGAATGAAGATATGATTTAATGGCTCAAGGCCTAGCGCGAGCACTCCGTCCCGCGCCACTGCCCTCTTTTTCGTCTTCATAACAATATGTTGGGTTCAAATGGGACCCGGATCAGATATTCTAGTTTAGTTTATGGGGGTTTAACGTCCCAAAGCGACTCAGGCTATGACAGACGCCGTAGTGAAGGGCTCCGGAAATTTCGACAACCTCGGGTTTTTTACCGTGCACTGACATCGCTCAGCACACGGGTCTCTAGAATTTCTCCTCCATCGTAATTCGACCGCCGCGGCCGGGATCGAACGGATCAGATATTCTATATCCGAAAACGGCCCACGGGATTCGAACCCAATAGCGGCTGTCTCTCTGTCTGTCTGTCTGTTGTTGCCAGAAAGAAAAGGAAAGTGCACAGGCCTGCCCACTGACTCAAGCCGAGCCACAATCGCTACCACGTGCAGATAGTAGGAGAGTTCAAAGGTAGTATAGAAAGATAGGACAGAAAAGACGCGCGCTATAATACCCCAGGTCGATCCCGGAGGCAGTGCAATACCGGGCCGACCGGTGGCGGGAGTGTAGCAACCTTCAAGCCCTCCACCACATTTCTAAATATATGTTGGGGTCAAATCGGACCCGGATCAGATGTTCTATAACCGAAAACTGCACACGAAGATTTGAACCCACGTATTGGTGACTTCTTCTTTTGTTGCCAGGAAAAACGAATAGGAAAGTGCACAGGCCCGCCCACTGGCTCAAGCTGACCCACAATCGCTACCACGTGCAAAAAGTAGGAGAGTTTAAACATATGATAGAAAGATAGGATAGAAAAAACGCGCGCTATAAAGCCCCAGGTCGATACCGGAGGCAGTGCAATGCCGGGCCAACCGGTGGCTGAAGTGAAGCAACCTTCAAGCACTCAGCCACATTTCCAAAAATATCTTGGGTTCAAATAGGACCCGGCTCAGATATTCTATCACCGAAAACTGCCCGCGGGGCTTTGAACCCAAGTATTAGCGACTTCTTCTTCTTTTACTTCCTCTGCTATTGCCAGGAAAAACGAAAATGAAAGTGCACAGGCCTGCCCACTGGCTCAAGCTGAGCCACTATAGCTACCACGTGCAAAAAGTAGGAGAGTTTAAAGACAGGATAGAGAAGACGCGCGCTATAATGCCCCAGGTCAATCCCTGAGGCAGTGCAATACCAGGCCATCAGGTGGCGGAAGTGAAGCAACCTTCAAGTCCTCCGCCACATTTCTAAAAATATGTTCGGTTCAAATCGCACCCGGATCAGATATTCATAACCTAAAACTGCACACGGGGATTTGAACCCAAGTATTAGTGACTTCTTCTTCTTCTGTTGTTGCCAGTAAAAACGAAAAGGAAAGTGCACAGGCCTGCCCACTGGCTCAAGCTGACCCACAATCGCTACCACGTGCATAAATTAGGAGAGTTTAAACTTTTGATAGAAAGATAGGATAGAAAAGACGCGCGCTATAATACCCCAGGCCAATCCCGGAGGCAGTGCAATACCGGGCCAACCGGTGGCTGAAGTGAAGCAACCTTCAAGCCTTCCGCCACAGTTACTAAAATATCTTGGGTTCAAATGGGACTCGGATCAGATATTGTATAACCGAAAACTGCCCTCGGGGCTTTGAACGCAAGTATTAGCGACTTCTTCTGTTATTGCCAGGGAAAACGAAAAGGAAAGTGCACAGGCCTGCCCACTGGCTCAAGCTGAGCCACAATCGCTACAACGTGCAGAAACTAGGAGAGTTTAAATATAGGATAGAAAGATAGGATAGAAAAGCCTCGCGCTATAATGCCCCAGGCCAATCCCAGAAGCAGTGCAATACCGGGCCAACCGGTGGCTAAATTGAAGCAACCTTCAAGCCCTCCGCCACATTTCTAAAGATATTTTGGTTTCAGATGGCACCCGGATTAGATATTCTATAACCGAAAACAGCCCACGGGCTTCGAACCCAAAAGCGGCTGTCTGTCTGTGTGTTGTTTCCAGGAAGAAAGAAAAGGAAAGCGCACAGGCCTTCCCACTGGCTCAAGCTGAGCCGCAATCGCTAACACGTGGAGAAAGTAGGAGAGTTTAAAGATAGGATAGAAAAGACGCGCGCTATAATGCCCCAAGTCGATCCCGGAGGCAGTGCAATACCGCGCCAACCGGTGGCGGAAGTGAAGCAACCTTCAAGCCCTCCGCCACATTTCTAAAAATATGTTGGGTTCAAATGGGACCCGGATCAGATATTCTCTAACCGAAGACTGCCCACGGGGATTTGAACCCAAGTATTAGTGACTTCTTCTTCTTCTGTTATTGCCAGGAAAAACGAAAAGGAAAGTGCACAGGCCTGCCCACTGGCTCAAGCTGAGCCACTATAGCTACCACGTGCAAAAAGTGGGAGAGTTTAAAGACAGGATAGAGAAGACGCGCGCTATAATGCCCCATGTCAATCCCTGAGGCAGTGCAATACCGGGCCAGCCGGTGGCGGAAGTGAAGCAACCTTCAAGCACTCCGCCACATTTCTAAAATATGTAGGGTTCAAATGGGACCCGGATCAGATATTCTATAACCGAAAACTGCCCACGGGGCTTTGAACCCAAGTATTGGTGACTTCTGTTATTGCCAGGAAAAACGAAAAAGAAAGTGCAAAGGCCGTTCCACTGGCTCAAGATGAGCGACAATCTCTACCACGTGCAGATAGTAGGAGAGTTCAAAGATATAATAGAAAGACAGGATAGAAAAAACGCGCGCTATAATGTCCCAGGCCGATTCCGGAGCCAGTGCAATACCGGGCCAACCGGTGGTGGAAGTGAAGCAACCTTCAAGCCCTCCGCCACTTTTCTAAAAATATGTTGGGTTCAAATGGGACCCGGATCAGATATTCTCTAACCGAAGACTGCCCACGGGGATTTGAACCCAAGTATTAGTGACTTCTTCTTCTTCTGTTATTGCCAGGAAAAACGAAAAGGAAAGTGCACAGGCCTGCCCACTGGCTCAAGCTGAGCCACTATAGCTACCACGTGCAAAAAGTGGGAGAGTTTAAAGACAGGATAGAGAAGACGCGCGCTATAATGCCCCATGTCAATCCCTGAGGCAGTGCAATACCGGGCCAGCCGGTGGCGGAAGTGAAGCAACCTTCAAGCACTCCGCCACATTTCTAAAATATGTAGGGTTCAAATGGGACCCGGATCAGATATTCTATAACCGAAAACTGCCCACGGGGCTTTGAACCCAAGTATTGGTGACTTCTGTTATTGCCAGGAAAAACGAAAAAGAAAGTGCAAAGGCCGTTCCACTGGCTCAAGATGAGCGACAATCTCTACCACGTGCAGATAGTAGGAGAGTTCAAAGATATAATAGAAAGACAGGATAGAGAAGACGCGCGCTATAATGCCCCATGTCAATCCCTGAGGCAGTGCAATACCGGGCCAGCCGGTGGCGGAAGTGAAGCAACCTTCAAGCACTCCGCCACATTTCTAAAATATGTAGGGTTCAAATGGGACCCGGATCAGATATTCTATAACCGAAAACTGCCCACGGGGCTTTGAACCCAAGTATTGGTGACTTCTGTTATTGCCAGGAAAAACGAAAAAGAAAGTGCAAAGGCCGTTCCACTGGCTCAAGCTGAGCCATAATCGCTACCGCGTGCAGATAGTAGGAGAGTTTAAAGATAGGATAGAAATATAGGATAGAAAAGACGCGCGTTATAATGCCTTAGGCCGATCGCGGAGGCAGTGCAATACCGGACCAACCGGTGGCGGAAGTGAAGTAACCTTTAAGCCCTCCGCCACATTCCTAAAAATATATTAGGTTCAAAAGATACACGGATCACGTATTCTATAGCCGAAAACGGCCCACGGGCTTCGAACCCAATAGCGGCTGTCTCTCTGTCTGTCTGTCTGTCTGTCTGTCTGTCTGTCTGTCTGTCTGTCTGTCTGTCTGTCTGTCTGTCTGTCTGTCTGTCTGTCTGTCTGTCTGTCTGTCTGTCTGTCTGTCTGTCTGTCTGTCTGTCTGTCTGTCTGTCTGTCTGTCTGTCTGTCTGTCTGTCTGTCTGTCTGTCTGTCTGTCTGTCTGTCTGTCTGTCTGTCTGTCTGTCTGTCTGTCTGTCTGTCTGTCTGTCTGTCTGTCTGTCTGTCTGTCTGTCTGTCTGTCTGTCTGTCTGTCTGTCTGTCTGTCTGTCTGTCTGTCTGTCTGTCTGTCTGTTGTTGCCAGGAAGATAGAAAAGGAAAGCGAACAGGCCTGCCCACTGGCTCGAACAGAGCCACAATCGCTACCACGTGCAGAAAGTAGGAGAAATAAAGATAGGTTAGAAAGATAGGATAGAAAAGACGCGCGCTATTATTCCCCAGGCCGATCCCGGAGGCAGTGCAATACCGGGCCAACCGGTGTCGGAAGTGAAGCAACCTTCAAGCCCTCCACCACATTTCTAAAAATATGTTGGGTTCAAATCGGACCCGGATCAGATATTCTATAACCTAAAACTGCACACGGGGATTTGAACCCAAGTATTAGTGACTTCTTCTGTTGTTGCCAGTAAAAACGAAAAGGAAAGTGCACAGGCCTGCCCACTGGCTCAAGCTGACCCCCAATCGCTACCACGCGCAGAAAGTAGGAGAGTTTAAACATAGGATAGAAAATACGCGCTTTAATGCCCCAGGTCTATCCCGGAGGCAGTGCAATACCGGGCCAACCGGTGTCGGAAGTGAAGCAACCTTGAAGCCCTCCGCCACATTTATAAAAATATGTTGGGTTGAAATGGGACCCGGATCAGATATTCTATAACGGAAAACTGCTCACGGGGATTTGAAGTCAAGTATTAGTGACTTCTTCTTCTGTTATTGCCAGGAAAAACGAAAAGCAAAGTGCACAGGCCTGCCCACTGGCTCAAGCTGAGCCACAATCGCTATCACGTGCAGAAAGTAGCAGAGTCTAAGGATAGAATAGAAAGATAGGATAGAAAAGACGCGCGCCATAATGCCCAAGATTGATTCCTGAGGCAGTGCAATACCGCGCCAATCGGTGGTGGAAGTATAGCAGCCTTCAAGCTCTCCGCCACATTTCTAAAAATATGTTGGGTTCAAATTGGACACAGATTAGATATTCTATAACCGAAAACTGCCCACGGGGCTTTGAACCCAAGTATTGGTGACTTCTGTTATTGCCAGAAAAAACGAAAAAGAAAGTGCAAAGACCGTTCCCCTGGCTTAAGATGAGCCACAATCTCTACCACGTGCAGATAGTAGGAGAGTTCAAAGATATAATAGAAAGACAGGATAGAAAAGACGCACGCTATAATGTCCCAGGCCGATCCCGGAGGCAGTGCAATACCGGGCCAACCGGTGGTGGAAGTGAAGCAACCTTCTAGCCCTCCGCCACATTCTAAATATATGTTGTGTTCAAATGGGACCCGGATCAGATATTCTATAACCGAAAACGGCCCACGGGCTTCGAACCCAATAGCGGCTGTCTGTCTGTCTCTTGTTGCCAGGAAGAAAGAAAAGTAAAGTGCACAGGCCTGCCCACTGGCTCAAGCTGAGCCATAATCGCTTCCACGTGCAGAAAGTAGGAGAGTTAAAAGGTAGGACAGAAAAGACGCGCGCTGTAATGCCCCAGTTCAATACAGGAGGCAGTGCAATACCGCGCCAATCGGTGGTGGAAGTATAGCAGCCTTCAAGCTCTCCGCCACATTTCTAAAAATATGTAGGGTTCAAATGGAACCCGGGTCAGATATTCTATAACCGAAAACTGCCCACGGGGATTTGAACCCAAGTATTAGTGACTTCTTCTTCTGTTGTTGCCAGTAAAAACGAAAAGGAAAGTGCACAGGCCTGCCCACTGGCTGAAGTTGAGCCACTATCGCTACCACGTGCAGATAGTAGGAGAGTTCAAAGATATAATAGAAAGACAGGATAGAAAAGACGCGCGCTATAATGTCCCAGGACGATCCCGGAGGCAGTGCAATACCGGGCCAACCGGTGGTGGAAGTGAAGCAATCTTCAAGCCCTCCGCCACATTTCTAAAAATATGTTGGGTTCAAATGGGATCCGGATCAGATATTCTATAACCGAAAACGGCCCCCGGGCTTCGAACCCAATAGCGGCTGTCTGTCTGCCTGTCTGTCTGTTGTTGCCAGGAAGATAGAAAAGGAAAGCGAACAGGCCTGCCCACTGTCTCAAACAGAGCCACAATCGCTACCACGTGCAGAAAGTAGGAGAGTTTAAAGATAGGATATAAATATAGGATAGAAAAGACGCTCGTTATAATGCCTCAGGCCGATCCCGGAGGCAGTGCAATAACGGGCCAACCGGTGGCGGAAGTGAAGCACCCTTCAAGCCCTCCGCCACATTTCTAAAAATATGTTGGGTTCAAATGGGATCCGGATCAGATATTCTCTAACCGAAGACTGCCCACGGGGATTTGAACCCAAGTATTAGTGGCTTCTTCTTCTGTTATTGCCAGGAAAAACGAAAAGGAAAGTGCACAGGCCTGCCCACTGGCTCAAGCTGAGCCACTATAGCTACCACGTGCTAAAAGTAGGAGAGTTTAAAGACAGGATAGAGAAGACGCGCGCTATAATGCCCCAGGTCAATCCCTGAGGCAGTGCAATACCAGGCCAACAGGTGGCGGAAGTGACGCAACCTTCAAGTCCTCCGCCACATTTCTAAAAATATGTTGGGTTCAAATGGGACCCGTATCAGATATTCAATACCCGAAAACTGCCCACGGGGATTTGAACCCAAGTATTAGTGACTTCTTCTTCTTCTGTTGTTGCCAGTAAAAACGAAAAGGAAAGTGCTCAGGCCTGCCCACTGGCTCAAGCTGACCCACAATCGCTACCACGTGCAGAAAGTAGGAGAGTTTAAACTTTTGATAGAAAGATAGGATAGAAAAGACGCGCGCTATAATACCCCAGGCCAATCCCGGAGGCAGTGCAATACCGGGCCAACCGGTGGCTGAAGTGAAGCAACCTTCAAGCCCTCCGCCACAGTTACAAAAATATCTTGGGTTCAAATGGGACTCGGATCAGATATTGTATAACCGAAAACTGCCCTCGGGGCTTTGAACGCAAGTATTAGCGACTTCTTCTTCTGTTATTGCCAGGGAAAACGAAAAAGAAAGTGCACAGGCCTGCCCACTGGCTCAAGCTGAGCCACAATCGCTACAACATGCAGAAACTAGGAGAGTTTAAATATAGGATAGAAAGATAGGATAGAAAAGCCTCGCGCTATAATGCCCCAGGCCAATCCCAGAAGCAGTGCAATACCGGGCCAACCGGTGGCTAAATTGAAGCAACCTTCAAGCCCTCCGCCACATTTCTAAAAATATTTTGGGTTCAGATGGGACCCGGATCAGATGTGCTATAACCGAAAACGGCCCATGGGCTTCGAACCCAAAAGCGGCTGTCTGTCTGTGTCTTTTTCCAGGAAGAAAGAAAAGGAAAGTGCACAGGCCTGCCCACTGGCTCAAGCTGAGCCACAATCGCTAACACGTGGAGAAAGTAGGAGAGTTTAAAGATAGGATAGAAAAGACGCGCGCTATAATGCCCCAAGTCGATCCCGGAGGCACTGCAATACCGCGCCAACCGGTGGCGAAAGTGAAGCAACCTTCAAGCCCTCCGCCACATTTCTAAAAATATGTTGGGTTCAAATGGGACCCGGATCAGATATTCTATAACCGAAAACTGCCCACGGGGATTTGAACCCAAGTATTAGTGACTTCTTCTGTTATTGCCAGAAAAAACGAAAAGGAAAGTGCACAGGCCTGCCCACTGGCTCAAGTTGAGCCACAATCGCTACCACGTGCAGAAAGTAGGAGAGTTCAAAGATATAATAGAAAGACAGGATAGAAAAGACGCGCGCTATAATACCCCAGGCCAATCCCGGAGGCAGTGCAATACCGGGCCAACCGGTGGCTGAAGGGAAGCAACCTTCAAGCCCTCCGCCACAGTTACAAAAATATCTTGGGTTCAAATAGGACGCAGATCAGATATTCTATAACCGAAAACTGCCCTCGGGGCTTTGAACGCAAGTATTAGCGACTTCTTCTGTTATTGCCAGGAAAAACGAAAAGGAAAGTGCACAGGCCTGCCCACTGGCTCAAGCTGAGCCACAATCGCTACAACGTGCAGAAAGTAGGAGAGTTTAAATATAGGATTGAAAGATAGGATAGAAAAGCCTCGCGCTATAATGCCCCAGGTCGACCCCTGAGGCAGTGAAATACCGGGCCAACCGGTGGCGGAAGTGAAGCAACCTTCAAGCTCTCCGCCACATTTCTAAAAATATGTAGGGTTCAAATGGGACCCGGATCAGATATTCTATAACCGAAAACTGCCCACGGGGATTTGAACCCAAGAGTTAGTGACTTCTTCTTCTTCTGTTGTTGCCAGTAAAAACGAAAAGGAAAGTGCACAGGCCTGCCCACTGGCTCAACCTGACCCACAATCGCTACCACGTGCAGAAAGTAGGAGAGTTTAACGATAGAATAGAAAGACAGGATAGAAAAGACGCGTGCTATAATGTCCCAGGACGATCCCGGAGGCAGTGCAATACCGGGCCAACCGGTGGTGGAAGTGAAGCAATCTTCAAGCCCTCCGCCACATTTCTAAAAATATGTTGGGTTCAAATGGGATCCGGATCAGATATTCTATAACCGAAAACGGCCCCCGGGCTTCGAACCCAATAGCGGCTGTCTGTCTGTCTGTTGTTGTCAGGAAGAATGAAAAGTAAAGTGCACAGGCCTGCCCACTGGCTCAAGCTGAGCCACAATCGCTACCACGTGCAGAAAGTAGGAGAGATTAAAGGTAGGTTAGAAAGATAGGATAGAAAAGACGCGCGCTATTATTCCCCAGGCCGATCCCGGAGGCAGTGCAATACCGGGCCAACCGGTGGCGGAAGTGAAGCAACCTTCAAGCCCTCCGCCACATTTCTAAAAATATGTTGGGTTCAAATGGGATCCGGATCAGATATTCTATAACCGAAAACGGTCCCCGGGCTTCGAACCCAATAGCGGCTGTCTGTCTGTTGTTGCCAGGAAGAAAGAAAAGTAAAGTGCACAGGCCTGCCCACTGGCTCAAGCTGAGCCATATTCGCTACAACGTGCAGAAAGTAGGAGAGTTTAAAGATAGGATAGAAATATAGGATAGAAAAGACGCGTGCTATAATGCCCCAGGTCGATCGCGGAGGCAGTGCAATACCGGGCCAACCGGTGGCGGAAGTGAAACAGCCTTCAAGCCCTCCGCCACATTTCTAAAAATATGTTGGATTCAGATTTGACCCGGATCAGATATTATATAACCGAAAACTGCCCGCGGGGCTTTGAACCCCAGTATTAGTGACTTCTTCTGTTATTGCCAGGAAAAACGAAAAGGAAAGTTAAAAGGCCAGCCCACTGGCTCAAGCTAAGCCACAATCGCTACCACGCGCAGAAAGTAGGAGAGTTTAAAGATAGGATAGAAAGATAAGATAGAAAATACGTGCGCTATAATGCCCCAGGCCAATCCCGGAGGCAATGCAATACCGGGCACCGGTGGCTGAAGTGAAGCAACCTTTAAGCCCTCCGCCACATTCCTAAAAATATGTTGTGTTCAAATGGGACCCGGATCAGATATTCTATAACCGAAAACAGCCAACGGGCTTCGAACCCAATAGCGGCTGTCTGTATGTCTCTTGTTGCCAGGAAGAAAGAAAAGTAAAGTGCACAGACCTGCCCAATGGCTAAAGCTGAGCCACAATCGCTACCACGTGCACAAAGTAGGAGAGTTTAAAGATAGGATAGAAAAGACGCGCGCTATAATGCCCCAGGTCCATCCCGGAGGCAGTGCAATACCGGGCCAACCGGTGGCGGAAGTGAAGCAACCTTCAAGCCCTCCGCCACATTTCTAAAAATATGTTGGGTTCAAGTGGGACACGGATCAGATATTCTATAACTGAAAACTGCCCACGGGGATTTGAACCAAAGTATTAGTGACTTCTTCTTCTTCTTCTTCTGTTATTGCCAGGAAAAACGAAAAGGAAAGTGCACAGGCCTCCCACTCGCTCAAGTTGAGCCACAATCGCTACCACGTGCAGAACGTAGGAGAGTTTAAAGATAGGATAGAAAGATAGGATAGAAAAGGCGCGTGCCTTAATGCTAAAGCTCGATACCGGAGGCAGTGCAATACCGGGCCAACCGGTGGCAGAAGTGAAGCAACCTTCAAGCCCTCCGCGACATTTCTAAAAATATGTTGGGTTCAAATGGGGTCCGGATCACATATTTTATAACCGAAAACGGCCCCCGGGCTTCGAACCCAATAGCGGCTGTCTGTCTGTCTGTCTGTTGTTGTCAGGAAGAATGAAAAGTAAAGTGCACAGGCCTGCCCACTGGCTCAAGCTGAGCCACAATCGCTACCACGTGCAGAAAGTAGGAGAGTTTAAAGATAGGATAGAAATATAGGATAGAAAATACGCGCACTATAATGCCCCAGGCCGATCCCGGAGGCCGTGCAATACCGGGCCAGCCGGTGGCGGAAGTGAAGCAACCTTCAAGCACTCCGCCACATTTCTAAAAATATGTAGTGTTCAAATGGGACCCGGATCAGATATTCTATAACCGAAAACTGCCCAGATAAAACGCTCTCCAAGCAACAGGCCAAAGCCTGGCGTAAACTTCAAACTAACACCTATCCAAATCCCCAATTGTGTAGCTTCTATTCGGAAGGACTCTACTCGAACAAATGCAAAAACTGTGATGCGAAAGCCGATCTAAATCATATGATCTGGAACTGCCCGCAGTCCCTACCCGCGAGTCACTTCATTACCGACTCTGCTCATTGGGAGGCTCTATTGCTCAGCCCCGACCCGGGGATACAGATCAAGCTCCTCCAGCTGGCTGAAGACGCCGCCGCTGCCCAAGGGATAGCGGCCGCCGTTTAAGCGGGGGGCGACTTCGTGTCGCTCCTCTATATCCGCTGGAAATAAAGTTTCACAACCAACTGGGCTTTGAACCCAAGTATTGGTGACTTCTGTTATTGCCAGGAAAAACGAAAAAGAAAGTGCAAAGGCCGTTCCACTGGCTCAAGATGAGCCACAATCTCTACCACGTGCAGATAGTAGGAGAGTTCAAAGATATAATAGAAAGACAGGATAGAAAAAACGCGCGCTATAATGTCCCAGGCCGATCCCGGAGCCAGTGCAATACCGGGCCAACCGGTGGTGGAAGTGAAGCAACCTTCAAGCCCTCCGCCACATTTCTAAAAATATGTTGTGTTCAAATGGGACCCGGATCAGATATTCTATAACCGAAAACGGCCCACGGGCTTCGAACCCAATAGCGGCTGTCTGTCTGTCTGTTGTTGCCAGGAAGAAAAAAAAGTAAAGTGCACAGGCCTGCCCACTGGCTCAAGCTGAGCCATAATCGCTGCCGCGTGCAGATAGTAGGAGAGTTTAAAGATAGGATAGAAATATAGGATAGAAAAGACGCGCGTTATAATGCCTCAGGCCGATCGCGGAGGCAGTGCAATACCGGACCAACCGGTGGCGGAAGTGAAGTAACCTTTAAGCCCTCCGCCACATTCCTAAAAATATATTGGGTTCAAATGATACACGGATCACGTATTCTATAGCCGAAAACGGCCCACGGGCTTCGAACCCAATAGCGGCTGTCTGTCTGTCTGTCTGTCTGTCTGTCTGTCTGTCTGTCTGTCTGTCTGTCTGTCTGTCTGTCTGTCTGTCTGTCTGTCTGTCTGTCTGTCTGTTGTTGCCAGGAAGATAGAAAAGGAAAGCGAACAGGCCTGCCCACTGGCTCGAACAGAGCCACAATCGCTACCACGTGCAGAAAGTAGGAGAAATTAAAGATAGGTTAGAAAGATAGGATAGAAAAGACGCGCGCTATTATTCCCCAGGCCGATCCCGGAGGCAGTGCAATACCGGGCCAACCGGTGTCGGAAGTGAAGCAACCTTCAAGCCCTCCACCACATTTCTAAAAATATGTTGGGTTCAAATCGGACCCGGATCAGATATTCTATAACCTTAAACTGCACACGGGGATTTGAACCCAAGTATTAGTGACTTCTTCTGTTGTTGCCAGTAAAAACGAAAAGGAAAGTGCACAGGCCTGCCCACTGGCTCAAGCTGACCCACAATCGCTACCACGTGCAGAAAGTAGGAGAGTTTAAACATAGGATAGAAAATACGCGCGCTATAATGCCCCAGGTCTATCCCCGAGGAAGTGCAATACCGGGCCAACCGGTTTCGGAAGTGAAGCAACCTTCAAGCCCTCCGCCACATTTATAAAAATATGTTGGGTTGAAATGGGACCCGGATCAGATATTCTATAACGGAAAACTGCTCACGGGGATTTGAACTCAAGTATTAGTGACTTCTTCTTCTGTTATTGCCAGGAAAAACGAAAAGGAAAGTGCACAGGCCTGCCCACTGGCTCAAGCTGAGCCACAATCGCTATCACGTGCACAAAGTAGCAGAGTTTAAGGATAGGATAGAAAGATAGGATAGAAAAGACGCGCGCCATAATGCCCAAGATTGATTCCTGAGGCAGTGCAATACCGCGCCAATCGGTGGTGGAAGTATAGCAGCCTTCAAGCTCTCCGCCACATTTCTAAAAATATGTTGGGTTCAAATGGGACACAGATCAGATATTCTATAACCGAAAACTGCCCACGGGGCTTTGAACCCAAGTATTGGTGACTTCTGTTATTGCCAGAAAAAAACGAAAAAGAAAGTGCAAAGGCCGTTCCGCTGGCTCAAGATGAGCCACAATCTCTACCACGTGCAGATAGTAGGAGAGTTCAAAGATATAATAGAAAGACAGGATAGAAAAGACGCGCGCTATAATGTCCCAGGCCGATCCCGGAGGCAGTGCAATACCGGGCCAACCGGTGGTGGAAGTGAAGCAACCTTCTAGCCCTCCGCCACATTCTAAAAATATGTTGTGTTCAAATTGGACCCGGATCAGATATTCTATAACCGAAAACGGCCCACGGGCTTCGAACCCAATAGCGGCTGTCTGTCTGTCTCTTTTTGCCAGGAAGAAAGAAAAGTAAAGTGCACAGGCCTGCCCACTGGCTCAAGCTGAGCCATAATCGCTTCCACGTGCAGAAAGTAGGAGAGTTAAAAGGTAGGACAGAAAAGACGCGCGCTGTAATGCCCCAGTTCAATACAGGAGGCACTGCAATACCGGGCCAACCGGTGGCGGAAGTGAAGCAACCTTCAAGCCCTCCTCCACATTTCTAAAAATATGTTGGGTTTAAATGGGATCCGGATCAGATATTCTATAACCGAAAACATCCCACGGGCTTCGAACCCATTAGCGGCTGTCTGTCTATGTGCCTGTCTGTTGTTGCCAGAAAGAAAGAAAAGGAAAGTGCACAGGCCTGGCCACTGGCTCAAGCCGAGCCACAATCGCTGCCACGTGCAGATAGTAGGAGAGTTCAAAGGTAGTATAGAAAGATAGGACAGAAAAGACGCGCGCTATAATACCCCAGGTCGATCCCGGAGGCAGTGCAATACCGGGCCGACCGGTGGCGGGAGTGAAGCAACCTTCAAGCCCTCCACCACATTTCTAAATATATGTTGGGTTCAAATCGGACCCGGATCAGATATTCTATAACCGAAAACTGCACACGAAGATTTGAACCCACGTATTGGTGACTTCTTCTTTTGTTGCCAGGAAAAACGAATAGGAAAGTGCACAGGCCCACCCACTGGCTCAAGCTGACCCACAATAGCTACCACGTGCAGAAAGTAGGAGAGTTTAAACATATGATAGAAAGATAGGATAGAAAAGACGCGCGCTATAAAGCCCCAGGTCGATACCGGAGGCAGTGCAATCCCGGGCCAACCGGTGGCTGAAGTGAAGCAGCCTTCAAGCACTCCGCCACATTTCCAAAAATATCTTGGGTTCAAATAGGACCCGGATCAGATATTCTATCACCGAAAACTGCCCGCGGGGCTTTGAACCCAAGTATTAGCTACTTCTTCTTCTTTTACTTCTTCTGCTATTGCCAGGAAAAACGAAAATGAAAGTGCACAGGCCTGCCCACTGGCTCAAGCTGAGCCACAATCGCTACCACGTGCAGAAAGTAGGAGAGTTTATAGACAGGATAGAAAGATGGGAAGAAAGTAGGAGAGTTTATAGACACGATAGAAAGGATAGAAAAGACACGCGCTATAATGCCCCAGGTCGATCCCGGAGGCAGTGCTATACCGGGCCAACCGGTGGCAGAAGTGAAGCAACCTTCAAGCCCTCCGCCACATTTCTAAAAATATGTTGGGTTCAAATGGGACCCGGATCAGATATTCTCTAACTGAGGACTGCCCACCGGGATTTGAACCCGAGTATTAGTGACTTCTTCTTCATCTGTTATTGCCAGGAAAAACGAAAAGGAAAGTGCACAGGCCTGCCCACTGGCTCAAGCTTAGCCACTATAGCTACCACGTGCAAAAAGTAGGAGAGTTTAAAGATAGGATAGAGAAGACGCGCGCTATGATGCCCCAGGTCAATCCCTGAGGCAGTGCAATACCATGCCAACAGGTGGCGGAAGTGAAGCAACCTTCAAGTCCTCCGCCACATTTCTAAAAATATGTTGGGTTCAAATGGGACCCGTATCAGATATTCAATACCCGAAAACTGCCCATGGGGCTTTGAACCCAAGTATTAGTGACTTCTTCTGTTATTGCCAGGAAGAAAGAAAGGTAAAGTGCACAGGCCTTCCCACTGGCTCAAGTTGAGCCACAATCGCTACCATGTGCAGAAAGTAGGAGAGTTTAAACATAGGATATAAAGATAGGATAGAAAAGACGCGCGCTATAATGCCCCAGGTCGATCCCGGAGGCAGTGCAATACAGGGCCAACCGGTGGCGGAAGTGAAGCAACCTTCAAGCCCTCCACCACATTTCTAAAAATGTGTTGGGTTCAAATCGGACCCGGATCAGATATTCTATAACCTAAAACTGCACACGGGGATTTGAACTCAAGTATTAGTGACTTCTTCTTCTTCTGTTGTTGCCAGTAAAAACGAAAAAAAAAGTGCACAGGCCTGCCCACTGGCTCAAGCTGACCCACAATCGCTACCACGTGCAGAAAGTAGGAGAGTTCAAAGATAGGATAGAAAAGACGCGCGCTAAAATGCCCCAGGTCTATCCCGGAGGAAGTGCAATACCGGGCCAACCGGTTTCGGAAGTGAAGCAACCTTCAAGCCCTCCGCCACATTTCTAAAAATATGTTGGGTTCAAATGGGACCCGGATCAGATATTCTTTAACGGAAAACTGCCCACGGGGCTTTGAACCCAAGTATTAGTGATTTCGTATTCTGTTATTGCCAGGAAAAACGAAAAGGAAAGTGCACAGGCCTGCCCACTGGCTGAAGTTGAGCCTCTATCGCTTCCACGTGCAGAAAGTAGGAGAGTTCAAAGATATAATAGAAAGACGGGATAGAAAAGACACGCGCTATAATACCCCAGGTCGATCCCGGAGGCAGTGCAATACCGGGCCAACCGGTGACGGAAGTGAAGCAACCTTCAATACCTCCGCCACATATCTAAAAATATGTTGGGTTCAAATGAGACCTGGACCAGATATTCTGTAACCAAAAACTGCCCACGGGGATTTGAACCCAAGTATTAGTGACTTCTTCTTCTGTTATTGCCACGAAAAACGAAAAGGAAAGTGCACAGGCCCGCCCACTGGCTCAAGCTGACCCACAATCGCTACCACGTGCAGAAAGTAGGAGAGTTCAAAGATATAATAGAAAGACGGGATAGAAAAGACGCGCGCTATAATACCCCAGGTCGATCCCGGAGGCAGTGCAATACCGGGCCAACCGGTGACGGAAGTGAAGCAACCTTCAATACCTCCGCCACATTTCTAAAAATATGTTGGGTTCAAATGAGACCTGGACCAGATATTCTGTAACCAAAAACTGCCCACGGGGATTTGAACCCAAGTATTAGTGACTTCTTCTTCTTCTGTTATTGCCACGAAAAACGAAAAGGAAAGTGCACAGACCTGCCCACTGGCTGAAGTTGAGCCTCTATCGCTACCACGTGCAGAAAGTAGGAGAGTTCAAAGATATAATAGAAAGACAGGATAGAAAAGACGCGCGCTATATTACCCCAGGCCAATCCCGGAGGCAGTGCAATACCGGGCCAACCGGTGGCTGAAGTGAAGCAACCTTCAAGCCCTCCGCCACAGTTACAAAAAAATCTTGGGTTCAAATGGGACTCGGATCAGATATTGTATAACCGTAAACTGCGCTCGGGGCTTTGAACGCAAGTATTAGCGACTTCTTCTTCTGTTATTGCCAGGAAAAACGAAAAGGAAAGTGCACAGGCCTGCCCACTGGCTCAAGCTGAGCCACAATCGCTACAACGTGCAGAAAGTAGGAGAGTTTAAATATAGGATAGAAAGATAGGATAGAAAAGCCTCGCGCTATAATGCCCCAGGCCAATCCCGGAAGCAGTGCAATACCGGGCCAACCGCTGGCTAAATTTAAGCAACCATCAAGCCCTCCGCCACATTTCTAACAATATTTTGGGTTCAGATGGGACCCGGATCAGATATTCTATTACCGAAAACGGCCCACGGGCTTCGAACCCAAAAGCGGCTGTCTGTCTGTGTGTTGTTGCCAGGAGGAAAGAAAAGGAAAGTGCACAGGCTTGCCCACTGGCTCAAGCTGAGCCACAATCGCTAACACGTGGAGAAAGTAGGAGAGTTTAAAGATAGGATAGAAATGACGCGCACTATAATGCCCCAAGTCGATCCCGGAGGCAGAGCAATACCGCGCCAACCGGTGGCGGAAGTGAAGCAACCTTCAAGCTCTCCGCCACATTTCTAAAAATATGTTGGGTTCAAATGGGACCCGGATCAGATATTCTGTAACCGAAAACTGCTCACGGGGATTTGAACTCAAGTATTAGTGACTTCTGTTATTGCCAGGAATAACGAAAAGGAAAGTGCACAGGCCTGCCTACTGGCTTAAGCTGAGCCACAATTGCTATCACGTGCAGAAAGTAGGAGAGTTTAAGGATAGGATAGAAAGATAGGATAGAAAAGACGCGCGCCATATTGCCCAAGGTTGATTCCTGAGGCAGTGCAATACCGCGCCAACCGGTGGTGGAAGTATAGCAGCCTTCAAGCTCTCCGCCACATTTCTAAAAATCTGTTGGGTTCAAATGGGACACGGATCAGATATTCTATAACCGAAAACGGCCCACGGGCTTCAAACCCAATAGCGGCTGTCTGTCTGTCTCATGTTGCCAGGAAGAAAGAAAAGTAAAGTGCACAGAGCTGCCCAATGGCTAAAGCTGAGCCACAATCGCTACCATGTGCAGAAAGTAGGAGAGTTTAAAGATAGGATAGAAAAGACACGCGCTATAATGCCCCAGTTCAATCCAGGAGGCACTGCAATACCGGGCCAACCGGTGTCGGAAGTGAAGCAACCTTCAAGCCCTCCGCCACATTTCTAAAAATAAGTTGGGTTTAAATGGGACCCGGATCAGATATTCTATAACCGAAAACATCCCACGGGCTTCGAACCCAATAGCGGCTGTCTGTCTGTCTGTCTGTCTGTCTGTCTGTCTGTCTGTCTGTCTGTCTGTCTGTCTGTCTGTCTGTCTGTCTGTCTGTCTGTCTGTCTGTCTGTCTGTCTGTCTGTCTGTCTGTCTGTCTGTCTGTCTGTCTGTCTGTCTGTTGTTGCCAGAAAAAAAGAAAACGAAAGTGCACAGGCCTGCCCACTGGTTCAAGCCGAGCCACAATCGCTACCACGTGCAGATAGTAGGAGAGTTCAAAGATAGGATAGAAAGATAGGATAGAAAAGACGCGCGCTATAGTGCCCCAGGTCTATTCCTGAGGCAGTGCAAAACCGGGCCAACCGGTGGCGGAAGTGAAGCAACCTTCAAGCTCTCCGCCACATTTCTAAAAATATGTTGGGTTCAAATGGGACACGTATCAGATATTCTTTAACCGAAAACTGCCCACGGTGCTTTGAACCCAAGTATTAGTGACTTGTTTTTCTTCTTCTTCTTCTTCTTCTTCTTCTTCTTCTTCTTCTTCTTCTTCTTCTTCTTCTTCTTCTTCTCCTTCTTCTTCTTCTTCTTCTTCTTCTTCTTCTTCTTCTTCTTCTTCTTCTTCTTCTTCTTCTTCTTCTTCTTCTTCTTCTTCTTCTTCTTCTTCTTCTTCTTCTTCTTCTTCTTTTTCTACTTCTTCTTCTTCTTTTACTTCTTCTTCTTCTTCCTCTTCTTCTTCTTCCTCTTCTTCTTCTTCTTCTTCTGGTATTGCCAGGAAAAACGAAAAGGAAAGTGCACAGGCCTGCCCACTGGCTCAACCTGACCCACAATCGCTACCACGTGCAGAATGTAGGAGAGTTTAAAGATAGGATAGAAAAATAGGATAGAAAAGACGCGCGCCATAATGCCCCAGGTCTATCCCGGAGGAAGTGCAATACCGGGCCAACCGGTTTCGGAAGTGAAGCAACCTTCAAGCCCTCCGCCACATTTCTAAAAATATGTTGGGTTCAAATGGGACCCGGATCAGATATTCTATAACCGAAAACTGCCCACGGGGCTTTGAACCCAAGTATTAGAGACTTATTTTTATTCTGTTATTGCCAGGAAAAACGAAAAAGAAAGTGCACAGGCCTGCCCACCGGCTCAACCAGACCCACAATCGCTACCACGTGCAGAAAGTAGGAGAGTTTAATGACAGGATAAAAATATAGGATAGAAAAGACGCACGCTATAATGCCCCAGGTCGATCCCGGAGGCAGTGCAATACCGGGCCAACCGGTGGCGGAAGTGAAGCAACCTCCACGCCCTCCGCCACATTTCTAAAAATATGTTGGTTTCAAATGGGACCCGGATCAGATATTCTATAACCGAAAACCGAAAAAGACGCGCGCCATAATGCCCAAGGTTGATTCCTGAGGCAGTGCAATACCGAGCCAACCGGTGGCGGAAGTATAGCAGCCTTCAAGCTCTCCGCCACATTTCTAAAAATATGTAGGGTCCAAATGGGACCCGGATCAGATATTCTATAACCGAAAACTGCCCACGGGGCTTTGAACCCAAGTATTGGTGACTTCTGTTATTGCCAGAAAAAATGAAAAAGGAAGTGCAAAGGCCGTTCCACTGGCTCAAGATGAGCCACAATCTCTACCACGTGCAGATAGTAGGAGAGTTCAAAGATATAATAGAAAGACAGGATAGAAAAGACGCGCCCTATAATGTCCCAGGCCGATCCCGGAGGCAGTGCAATACCGGGCCAACCGGTGGTGGAAGTGAAGCAATCTTCAAGCCCTCCGCCACATTTCTAAAAATATGTTGGGTTCAAATGGGATCCGGATCAGATATTCTATAACCGAAAACGGCCCCCGGGCTTCGAACCCAATAGCGGCTGTCTGTCTGTTGTTGCCACGAAGAAAGAAAAGTAAAGTGCACAGGCCTGCCCACTGGCTCAAGCTGAGCCATAATCGCTACCACGTGCAGAAAGTAGGAGAGTTTAAAGATAGGATAGAAATATAGGATAGAAAAGACGCTCGTTATAATGCCTCAGGCCGATCCCGGAGGCAGTGCAATATCGGACCAACCGGTGGCGGAAGTGAAGCAACCTTTCAGCCCTCCGCCACATTCCTAAAAATATATTGGGTTCATATAATACACGGATCAGATATTCTATAACCGAAAACCGCCCACGGGCTTCGAACCCAATAGCGGCTGTCTGTCTGTCTGTCTGTTGTTGCCAGGAAGATAGAAAAGGAAAGCGAACAGGCCTGCCCATTGGCTCAAACAGAGCCACAATCGCTACCACGTGCAGAAAGTAGGAGAGATTAAAGATAGGTTAGAAAGATAGGATAGAACAGACACGCACTATTATTGCCCAGGCCGATCCCGGAGGCAGTGCAATACCGGGCCAACCGGTGGCGGAAGTGAAGCAACCTTCAAGCCCTCCGCCACATTTCTAAAAATATGTTGGGTTCAAATGGGATCCGGATCAGATATTCTATAACCGAAAAAGGCCCCCGGGCTTCGAACCCAATAGCGGCTGTCTCTCTGTTGTTGCCAGGAAGAAAGAAAAGTAAAGTGCACAGGCCTGCCCACTGGCTCAAGCTGAGCCATAATCGCTACCGCGTGCAGATAGTAGGAGAGTTTAAAGATAGGATAGAAATATAGGGTAGAAAAGGCGCGCGTTATAATGCCTCAGGCCGATCCCGGAGACAGTGCAATACCGGACCAACAGGTGGCGTAAGTGAAGTAACCTTTAAGCCCTGCGCCACATTCCTAAAAATATATTGGGTTCAAATGATACACGGATCATGTATTCTATAACCGAAAACGGCCCACGGGCTTCGAACCCACTAGCGGCTGTCTGTCTGTCTGTCTGTCTGTCTGTCTGTCTGTCTGTCTGTCTGTCTGTCTGTCTGTCTGTCTGTCTGTCTGTCTGTCTGTCTGTTGTTGCCAGGAAGATACAAAAGGAAAGTGAACAGGCCTGCCCATTGGCTCGAACAGAGCCACAATCGCTACCACGTGCAGAAAGTAGGAGAAATTAAAGATAGGTTAGAAAAGACGCGCGCTAAAATGCCCCAGCTCTATCCCGGAGGAAGTGCAATACCGGGCCAACCGGTTTCGGAAGTGAAGCAACCTTCAAGCCCTCCGCCACATTTCTAAAAATATGTTGGGTTCAAATGGGACCCGGATCAGATATTCTATAACGGAAGACTGCCCACGGGGCTTTGAACCCAAGTATTAGTGATTTCGTATTCTGTTATTCCCAGGAAAAACGAAAAGTAAAGTGCACAGGCCTGCTCACTCGCTCAAGTTGAGCCACAATCGCTACCACGTGCAGAAAGTAGGAGAGTTTAAAGATAGGATAGAAAAGGCGCGTGCCATAATGCCAAAGCTCGATACCGGAGGCAGTGCAATACCGGGCCAACCGGTGGTAGAAGTGAAGCAACCTTCAAGCCCTCCGCCACATTTCTAAAAATATGTAGGTTCAAATGGGATCCGGATCACATATTCTATAACCGAAAACGGCCCCCGGGCTTCGAACCCAATAGCGGCTGTCTGTCTGTCTGTTGTTGTCAGGAAGAATGAAAATTAAAGTGCACAGGCCTGCCCACTGGCTCAAGCTGAGCCACAATCGCTACCACGTGCAGAAAGTAGGAGAGTTTACAGATAGGATAGAAATATAGGATAGAAAATACGCGCACTATAATGCCCCAGGCCGATCCCGGAGGCAGTGCAATACCGGGCCAGCCGGTGGCGGAAGTGAAGCAACCTTCAAGCACTCCGCCACATTTCTAAAAATATGTAGGGTTCAAAAGGGACCCGGATCAGATATTCTATAACCGAAAACTGGCCACGGGGCTTTGAACCCAAGTATTGGTGACTTCTGTTATTGCCAGGAAAAACGAAAAGGAAAGTTAAAAGGCCATCCCACTGGCTCAAGTTGAGCCACAATCGCTACCACGTGCAGAAAGTAAGAGAGTTTAAAGATAGGATAGAAAGATAAGATAGAAAATACGTGCGCTATAATGCCCCAGGCCAATCCCGGAGGCAGTGCAATTCCGGGCCAACCGGTGGCTGAAGTGAAGCAACCTTCAAGCACTCCGCCACATTTCTAAAAATATGTAGGGTTCAAATGGGACCCGGATCAGATATTCTATAATCGAAAACTGCCCACGGGGCTTTGAACCCAAGTATTAGTGACTTCTTCTGTTATTGCCAGGAAAACCGCAAAGGAAAGTGCAAAGGCCGGCCCACTGGCTCAAGTTGAGCCACAATCGCTACCACGTGCTTAAAGTAGGAGAGTTTAAAGATAGGATAAAAAGATAGGATAGAAAAGACGCGTGCCATAATGCCCCAGGTTGATCCCGGAGGCAGTGCAATACCGGGCCAGCCGGTGGCGGAAGTGAAGCAACCTTTAAGCCCTCCGCCACATTCCTAAACATATATTGGGTTCAAATGATACACGGATCAGATATTCCATAACCGAAAACGGCCCACGCGCTTCGAACCCAATAGCGTCTGTCTGTCTGTCTGTCTGTCTGTCTGTCTGTCTGTCTGTCTGTCTGTCTGTCTGTCTGTCTGTCTGTCTGTCTGTCTGTCTGTCTGTCTGTCTGTCTGTCTGTCTGTCTGTATGTCTGTCTGTCTGTCTGTCTGTCTGTCTGTCTGTCTGTCTGTCTGTCTGTCTGTCTGTCTGTCTGTTGTTGCCAGGAAGATAGAAAAGGAAAGCGAACAGGCCTGCCCACTGGCTCAAACAGAGCCACAATCGCTACCACGTGCAGAAAGTAGGAGAGATTAAAGATAGGATAGAAAGACAGGATAGAGAAGAAGTGCGCTATAATGCCCCAGGCCGATCCCGGAGGCAGTGCAATACCGGGCCAACAGGTGGTGGAAGTGAAGCAACCTTCACGCCCTCCGCCACATTTCTAAAAATATGTTGTGTTCAAATGGGACCCGGATCAGATATTGTATAACCGAAAACGGCCCACGGGCTTCGAACCCAATAGCGGCTGTCTGTCTGTCTCTTGTTGTCAGGTAGAAAGAAAAGTAAAGTGCACAGACCTGCCCAATGGCTAAACCTGAGCCACAATCGCTACCACGTGCAGAAAGTAGGATAGTTTAAAGATAGGATAGAAAAGACGCGCGCTATAATGCCCCAGGTCGATCCCGGAGGCAGTGCAATACCGGGCCAACCAGTGTGGGAAGTGAACCAACCTTCAAGCCCACCGCCACATTTCTAAAAATATGTTGGGTTCAAATGGGCTCCGGATCAGATATTCTATAACCGAAAACGGCCCCCGGGCTTCGAACCCAATAGCGGCTGTCTGTGTGTCTGTTTTTGCCAGGAAGAAAGAAAAGTAAAGTGCACAGGCCTGCCCACTGGCTCAAGCTGAGCCATAATCGCTGCCACGTGCAGAAAGTAGGAGAGTTTAAAGATAGGATAGAAAAGACGCGCGTTATAATGCCTCAGGCCGATCCCGGAGGCAGTGCAATACCGGACCAACCGGTGGCGGAAGTGAAGTAACCTTTAAGCCCTCCGCCACATTCCTAAAAATATATTGGGTTCAAATGATACACGGATCAGATATTCTATAACCGAAAATGGCCCACGCGCTTCGAACTCAATAGCGTCTGTCTGTCTGTCTGTCTGTCTGTCTGTCTGTCTGTCTGTCTGTCTGTCTGTCTGTCTGTCTGTCTGTCTGTCTTTCTGTCTGTCTGTCTGTCTGTCTGTCTGTCTGTCTGTCTGTCTGTCTGTCTGTCTGTCTGTCTGTCTGTCTGTCTGTCTGTCTGTCTGTCTGTCTGTCTGTCTGTCTGTCTGTCAGTCTGTTGTTGCCAGGAAGATAGAAAAGGAAAGCGAACAGGCCTGCCCACTGGCTCAAACAGAGCCACAATCGCTACCACGTGCAGAAAGTAGGAGAGATTAAAGATAGGTTAGAAAGATAGGATAGAAAAGACGCGCGCTATTATTCCCCAGGCCGATCCCGGAGGCAGAGCAATACCGGGCCAACCGGTGGCGGAAGTGAAGCAACCTTCAAGCCTTCCGCCATATTTCTAAATATATGTAGGGTTCAAATGGGACCCGGATCAGATATCCTAGTTTAGTTTAGTTTAGTTTATGGGGGTTAAACGTCCCAAAGCGACTCAGGCTATGACAGACGCCGTAGTGAAGGGCTCCGGAAATTTCGACCACCTGGGATTCTTTAACGTGCACTGACATCGCACAGCACACGGGCCTCTAGAATTTCTCCTCCATCGTAATTCGACCGCCGCGGCCGGGATCGAACGGATCAGATATTCTATATCCGAGAACGACCCACGGGATTCGAACCCAATAGCGGCTGTCTGTCTGTCTGTCTGTCTGTCTGTCTGTCTGTCTGTCTGTTGTTGCCAGAAAGAAAGAAAAGGAAAGTGCAAAGGCATCCCACTGGCACAAGCCGAGCCACAATCGCTACCACGTGCAGATAGTAGGAGAGTTCAAAGATATATTACAAAGATAGGATAGATAAGACGCGCGCCATAATGTCCAAGGTCAATTCTTGAGTCAGTGCAATACCGGGCCAACCAGTGGCCGAAGTATAGCAGCCTTCAGGCTCTCCGCCACATTTCTAAAAATATGTAAGGTTCAAATGGGACCCGGAGCAGATATTCTATAACCGAAAACTGCCCACGGGGCTTTGATCCCAAGTAATAGTGACTTCTTTTTCTTGTTCTTCTTCTGTTATTGCCAGGAAAAACGAAAAAGAAAGTCCAAAGGCCGGCCCACTGGCTCAAGTTGAGCCTCAATCTCTACCACGTGCAGAAAGTAGGTGAGTTTGAAGATAGGATAGAAAGATAGGATAGAAGAGACGCGTTCCATAATGCCACAGGTCGATCCCGGAGGCAGTGCAATACCAGGCCAAGCGGTGGCGGAGGTGAAGCAACCTTCAAGCCCTACGCCACATTTCTAAAAATATGTTGTGTTGAAATGGTACCCGGATCAGATATTCTATAACCGAAAACGGCCCACGGGCTTCGAACCAAATAGCGTCTGTCTGTCTGGCTGTCTGTCTGTCTGTCTGTCAGTTGTTGCCAGGAAGAACGAAAAGTAAAGTGCACAGGCCGGCCCACTGGCTCAGGCTGAGAAACAATCGCTACCACGTGCAGAAAGTAGGAGAGTTTAAAGATAGGATAGAAAGGTAGGATAGAAAAGACGCGTGCTATAATGCTCCAGGTCGATCGCGGAGGCAGTGCAATACCGGGCTAACCGGTGGCGGAAGTGAAGCAGCCTTCAAGCCCTCCGCCACATTTCTAAAGATATGTTGGGTTCAAATTGAACCTACCTCGCCTACCCAAGGGCCTAACCAAGGTGATATTCCGGCCATCGGGCGGCCTCCGTATACTCGAGAGCTGTGGCCAACTCGGCATCTTTCAACTCATCCGGGACGCCGCGGGCCTCACCTTGGCAGAATCATCTGAAGACTGCATGCTACTCAACTTCAAGCAACACACCATACTGGTGGCCACACATTCCGCGGTACGAGTGGAACGCTACTTAAACATCAAGGAGCTCATCTACGGTGAGAATAAGATCGCCATCACCTCGTATGTCGCCACGCCGGATGGCAGTGGTAAAGGAGTGATCCAAGGCGTTCCGAAACATCTATCGGACGCTGACATCCTTGCGAACCTTCAGCATCCAAGGAATCCTCCAATATGTGGAGTCTGGCGCATGGGTGCGCAGTCGCAGACGGTCCTCATTCTCTTCAACGGTGAGCGAGTTCCCCGTTGGATCAGCTTCGGTGGTGGCATGATTCGCTGCTGCCTCTACAAAAAAAATACGAAGTGTGTTCTTTGTGCGGACAACTCGGACATCGCAGAGACGTTTGCCCGGACCCGAAAAACGCTCGCTGCCGCGGATGCGGCGTGTGCCAATCCTCTTGAGACACATAGCTGCGAGCCTGAGTGTGCCTTGTGCGGTAAGGGCCATGAACTGGGCAGCAACAAATGCCGCGAAATCTACCGCACTCCATATATTGTCAGCAAACGCCGCTGGGAACAGGAACGCCAACATCTGACCCAGCATAGCCAAGAGTCGCCGCAGTCTAAAGAGCGACGCAGCCGCTCCAAAAGCAGGGGACGAACAAATTATAGACATCGATCCAGCTCCTTTCCACTACTGGAACCGAGAGGCCGGTCCGCCTCCAAATCCAGGACTCCTTCACACCAGCCACGGAACCCCGGTTTGAACCAGGACGCCGTCGGCACGCAAAAGGTAGGCTGGGCAGATAAAGCCTCTCAGAAATCTAACTCCAACCCCTCTGAGCTAGCAGACCTGAAAGTGCTGGTAGGGAAATTACTTCGTGAGGTCGAGGACCTAAAGAAAGAAAATGCCGCTCTAAAACAGCAACAAATGCAGGCTGGGTAACCGCCTACGACCGATGGCGCCAATTACCCTAACCCCTCAACCTCCGCCGGAGCGGACATGCATGCTGAATCAACGCGGGCACCCCCGCCAAAGCGAAAAGCAGGCGATTCCCTGTCCGAAGGCCAAACACTAGCCGACACCATTCACAAAATTGAAGAAGCGCTAACGCAGACTAACAGCACCCTCATTCAAGTGCAGATTACAATGACTTCCATCATGTAAGAATTATGCAGACACCGGCAGGAATTAATTAACTTAGGCAGCTGGCAGCAGGAAGCAGAGAGCAGGCTCCTTCCTCACAAAATTCGCAAACCCGCTTCTTCTGAACGGTATCCGACTAGCAACAACATGGCGCCACAACCCAATTACACCATCTGGCAGTGGAACTGCCGAGGAATTAGCCGCGAACGATCTGTACTCCAACAATTCCTCAACAATAGGGACGGACCGGACTTAATCGCACTACAAGAGACACAAACTAATAGCAAGCTAGCTGGGTATCAATCCTTTTCATCGGGGGGTGGAACGCTTGGAGTCACGACTCTTGTCAAACGAAATATTACGGTAGTACAGCACGATACCCCAGTCACAAATGTCACACACGTGCTAGTCGAATTAATTCCGCCTAGGAAACCCGACCAGTCTGTTTGTGCTGAATGTCTATAGCAGCCCAAAGTTACGGAAAGCAAGCTTCGGCCCGCTTTTTCAGGCGACCCTGAAGCTCGCAGGCAATCACCCCGTCATTTTCACGGGAGACTTTAATGCCCAACACTCGGCTTGGGGTTACGCACAGGAGGACATTAAACGTAGAAAACTGTGGCTCACCGCACAACAGTGTGGGTTGACTCTTCTTACAGATCCACTAGTCCCCACTTGCTGCGGTAACATTGTTTCCAGGGATACGTCTCCCGATCTGACTTTTGCTAAAAATTCGACCACTCCAACATGGATAAACACTCAACAAAATTTCGGCAGCGATCACTACATATTAGAAATAGTGACCTCAACTGGCCCCAAACGTCGTAGCGCTCGAGCCCCCACCCTTGCCGATTGGGACACGTTCCGCGCTAAAAGAGCCGCCCGAGAAGCTGATACCTCCGAAATACTAGACATAGATATCTGGGCACAGGATCTTTGTCAAGATGCCAAAGCAGTCACCCATACGTTAGACCAGGCTGACCACCTGGAGATTGCGGACAGCCGGCTTCTTCACCTATGGGAGGGAAAGAGAGGACTCGAGAACCGACTCAAACGACAGCGGTGGAACCGCAATCTGCGCAGAATATTAGCTAGGCTAAACAAGGAGATCGAGGATCATGCAGCTAAACTTACTCAACAAAACTGGGATGACATATGCAACCAAATGGATCGCAATATGGGAGTCTCTAGGACTTGGCACTTGCTCCGTCATCTACTTGACCCTACAGGTAGCAGAACCACCCAGAGGCAGAACCTGCAGAAGCTTGTGCATGAGTATGCAGGCCCACCAGAGGACCTTTTCCTTGAACTTAAAGATAGATATATTGGCAATGCTCCTATCCAAGCCTTCCCAGATTATGCTGGTCCGGAAAACACGCAGCTCGACTCCCTCATTACCGTGGATGAGGTTAGGGCAGAGGTTGCCAGGCTAAACTGCAAATCCGCCACTGGCCCAGATGCAGTATCGAACAAGACCCTCCGCAACCTGGATGAAGTGTCGCTACAATTACTAACTGAGTGTATGCAGAAATGCTGGTCGGAGGGCTCCATCCCACAAATATGGAAAACTGCAGAGATCACTCATCCCAAAGCCAGGGAAGGTACTCAGCCTTGAGAACCTCAGGCCGATTTCGCTCACGTCTTGTGTAGGTAAGCTCATGGAGCACGTAGTTCATACCCGCCTCAACCGGTTTATGGAGGAGAACGAGCTGTACCCTCCAACTATGATTGGATTTCGACCAAAACTTTCTACGCAGGATGTAATGCTTCAGCTCAAACATCAGATTATTGAGGCAAAAACGCGGGACACCAAAATAATTCTTGGACTTGACCTGAAAAAGGCCTTTGACAATGTCAGACATGATGCGATCTTGGAGAACCTGCATGAACTCGGGGTGGGAGCCCGTACCTTCAACTATATCCGCGACTTTCTCTCAGGTAGAAAGGCGCATTTTCAAGTAAAAGGTCTCCACTCGCATGACTTCCCCCTCGGCAACAAGGGCACCCCGCAGGGATCGGTCCTATCACCATTTCTCTTCAACGTTGCAATGTTGAAACTTCCACACCAATTATCGCAGGTTCCGCAACTCCACCACAGCCTCTATGCTGACGATATCACCTTTTGGACCGCCGAATGCAATGATGCCGAAATCGAGGAGAGACTACAGCATGCAATATATATCGTGGGGAACTATGTAGACCCTAGGGGGCTGCGGTGCTCTCCAGCCAAATCTGAATTTCTCATATTCCGCAACATCAGATCCCTTGCGCAAACCCCACCGGCCATCGAACTCAGTATTCGCGGAGTCCCCATTCCTCGAGTGCCCTAAAATTAAAATCTTGGGCCTAATTCTACAAGAACACGGCTTCAATAGTGACGTAATTCGGAAGCTTCAGGGAACCTCGCAGCAAATTATGCGACTCATTCGCCGCATTAGTAACCGCTCTCGGGCTTGAAGGAAAGCAATACTCTCCGTTTAGTACAAGCCTTTGTGATAAGCCGCATAGCTTATGTATGCCCTTACCTACATCTCAAGTCAGCTGAAAAAGAAAAAGTGGAGGCCATAATCAGAAAATGCGTCAAACAGGCAGTTGGGGTACCCATGCACACAGCGACTGAGAATGTGTTAGGTCTCGGTCTTCATAACACCCTAAGCGAGATTATTGAAGCGGTAACCGTCTCGCAGTACGAACGACTATCGGCCACACCAACTGGCAGACACATTCTGTCCACACTAGGCATAACATACGAACGACAAGGCGGGCCCACAACTGACCTTCCCAAACATATACGCCAGCTTCTGGTCATTCCTCCACTACCTAGGAACATGCACCCAGATTTCCACGCTGAACGTCGTACAGAGAGAGCCAAATCATTAGGCAAACGCTTTCTTAATGATACCTCTGTGGTATATGTAGATGCGGCAGATTCTTCGGCTGACAAGATGGTAGCGGTGGTCACCACAGAACTTGGTACACTCATAACTGGGGGCACTATACGCACTCAGCACACACATGTTGGAGAAGAAACAGCCATTGCTCTAGCCATTGTGGGATCCTCGGCAGAAACCATTGTCAGCGACTCAAAATTGGCTATACGTAACTACACGTTTGGAAGAATCTCCCCACAAGCAGCACGGATTCTGCTAAATTATCAGCCCACGCGGCGCATTCGCCTAATCTGGACGCCTGCTCATGCTTCCCTTGCTGGTAATGAGGCGGCTCATAACCTAGCTCGAGAACTGTCCCGCCGAGCTGGGTTGTGCAGCCCACCCGCCCTATACTCTGGCAAGGACAGGTTGTTTTCTTACAGAGAAATCCTGCAGCACTACAGGCTTGCAAGACTCAGATTCCCCTCAGCAGATAAAATGCTCTCCAAGCAACAGGCGAAAGCCTGGCGTAAACTTCAAACTAACACCTATCCAAATCCCCAGTTGTGTAGCTTCTATTCGGAAGGACTCTACTCAAACAAACGCAAAAATTGTGATGCGAAAGCCGATCTAAATCATATGATCTGGAACTGCCCGCAGTCCCTACCCGCGAGTCACTTCATTACCGACTCTGCTCACTGGGAGGCTCTATTGCTCAGCCCCGACCCGGGGATACAGATCAAGCTCCTCCAGCTGGCTGAAGACGCCGCCGCTGCCCAAGGGATAGCGGCCGCCGTTTAAGCGGGGGGCGACTTCGTGTCGCTCCTCTATATCCGCTGGAAATAAAGTTTCACAACCAACCAACCGGATCAGATATTATATAACCGAAAACTGCCCGCGGGGCTTTGAACCCCAGTATTAGTGACTTCTTCTTCTGTTATTGCCAGGAAAAACGAAAAGGAAAGTTAAAAGGCCAGCCGACTGGCTCACGTTGAGCCACAATCGCTACCACGTGCAGAAAGTAAGAGAGTTTATAGATAGGATAGAAAGATATGATAGAAAATACGCGCACTATAATGCCCCAGGCCGATCCCGGAGGCAGTGCAATACCGGGCAAGCAGGTGGCGGAAGTGAAGCAACCTTCATGCCCTCCGCCACATTTCTAAAAATATGTTGGGTTCAAATGGGTCACGGATCAGATATTTTATAACCGAAAACTGCCCGCGGGGCTTTGAACCCCAGTATTAGTGACTTCTTCTTCTGTTATTGCCAGGAAAATAGAAAAGAAAAGTTCAAAGGCCGGCCCACTGGCTCAAGTTGAGCCACATTCTCTACCACGTGCAGAAAGTAGGAGAGTTTTAAGATAGGATAGAAAGATAGGATTGAAAAAAGGCGTTTCATAATGCCCAAGGTTTCCCGGAGGCAGTGCAATACCTGGACAACCGGTGGAGGAAGTGAAGAACCTTCAAGTCCTCCGCCACATTTCTAAAAATATGTTGGTTTCAAATGGGACCCGGATCATATATTCTATAAACGAAAACGGCTCCCGTGCTTCGAACCCAATAGCGGCTGTCTGTCTGTTGTTGCCAGAAAGAAAGAAAGGGAAAGTTCAGAGGCCTGCCCACTGGCTCAAGCCGAGCCGCAATCGCTACCACGTGCAGATAGTAGGAGAGTTCAAAGATATAATAGAAAGACAGGATAGAAAAGACGCTTTCCATTATGCCCCAGGTCGATCCCGGAGGCAGTGCAATACCGGGACAACCGGTGGCGGAAGTGAAGCAACCTTCAAGCCCCCCGCCACATTTCTAAAAATATGTTGGGTTCAAATGGGATCCGGATCAGATATTCTATAACCGAAAATGGCCCCGGGCTACGAAACCAATAGTGGCTGTCTGTCTGTCTGTCTGTCTGTTGTTGCCAGAAAGAAAGAAGAGGAAAGTGCACAGACCTGCCCACTGGCTCAAGCCGAGCCACAATCGCTACCACGTGCAGATAGTAGGAGAATTCAAAGATATATTAGAAAGACAGGATAGAAAAGACGCGCGTTATAATGCCCCAGGCCGATCCTGGAGGCACTGCAATACCGGACCATTCGGTGGCTGAAGTGAAGTAACCTTTAAGCCCTCCGCCACATTAATAAAAATATGTTGGGTTCAAATGATACCCGGATCAGATATTCTAGTTTAGTTTAGTTTAGTTTGTGGGGGTTTAACGTCCCAAAGCGACTCAGGGTATGAGAGACGCCGTAGTGAAGGGCTCCGGAAATTTCGACCACCTGTGGTTCTTTAACGTGCACTGAGACCGCGCAGCACACGGGCCTCTAGAATTTCTCCTCCATCGAAATTCGACCGCCGCGGGCGGGATCGAACGGATCAGATATTCTATATCCGAAAACGGCCCACGGGATTCTAACCCAACAGCGGCTGTCTGTCTGTCTATCTGTTGTTGCCAGGAAGAAAGAAAAGGAAAGCGCACAGGCCTGCCCACTGGCTCAAACAGAGCCACAATCGCTACCACGTGCAGAAAGTAGGAGAGTTTAAAGATAGGATAGAAAGACAGGATAGAAAAGACGTGCGCTATAATGCCCCAGGCCGATCCCGGAGGCAGTGCAATACCGGGCCAACCGGTGGTGGAAGTGAAGCAACCTTCACGCCCTCAGCCACATTTCTAAAAATATGTTGTGCTCAAATGGGATCCGGATCAGATATTCTATAACTGAAAACGGCCCCCGGGATTCGAACCCAATAGCGGCTGTCTGTCTGTCTGTTGTTGCCAGGAAGAAAGAAAAGTAGAGTGCACAGGCCTGCCCACTGGCTCAAGCTGAGCCACAATCGCTGCCACGTGCAGAAAGTAGGAGAGTTTAATGATAGGACAGAAATAAAGGATAGAAAAGACGCGCGTTATAATGCCCCTGGCCGATCCCGAAGGCAGTGCAATACCGGACCAACCGGCGGCGGAAGTGAAGTAACCTCCTTTAAGCCCTCCGCCACATTCCTAAAAATATATTGGGTTCAAATGATACACGGATCAGACATTCTATAACCAAAAACGGCCAATGGGCTTCGAACCCAATAGCGGCTATCTGTCTGTCTGTCTGCCTGTCTGTCTGTCTGTCTGTCTGTCTGTCTGTCTGTCTGTCTGTCTGTCTGTCTGTCTGTCCGCCGTCCGTCCGTCCGTCCGTCCGTCCGTCCGTCCGTCCGTCCGTCCGTCCGTCCGTCCGTCCGTCTGTCTGTCTGTCTGTCTGTCTGTCTGTCTGTCTGTCTGTCTGTCTGTCTTTCTGTCTGTCTGTCTGTCTGTCTGTCTGTCTGTCTGTCTGTCTGTCTGTCTGTCTGTCTGTCTGTCTGTCTGTCTGTCTGTCTGTCTGTCTGTCTGTCTGTCTGTCTGTCTGTCTGTCTGTCTGTCTGTCTGTCTGTCTGTCTGTCTGTCTGTCTGTCTGTCTGTCTGTCTGTCTGTTGTTACCAAGAAGATAGAAAAGGAAAACAAACAGACCTGCCCACTGGCTCAAACAGAGCCACAATCGCTACCACGTGCAGAAAGTAGGAGAGTTTAAAGATAGGATAGAAAGATAGAATAGAAAAGATGCGCGCTATAATGCCCCAGGTCGATCGCGGAGGCAGTGCAATACCGGGCCAACCGGTGGCGGAAGTGAAGCAACCTTCAAGCCCTCCGCCACATTTCTAAATATATGTTGGGTTCAAATGGGATCCGGATCAGATATTCTATAACCGAAAACCGCCCCCGGGCTTCGAACCCAATAGCGGCTGTCTGTCTGTCTGTTGTTGCCAGGAAGAAAGAAAAGTAAAGTGCACAGGCCTGCCCACTGGCTCAAGCTGAGCCACAATCGCTACCACGTGCAGAAAGTAGGAGAGTTTAAAGACAGGATAGAAAAGACGCGCGCTAATAATAATAATAATAATTGGTTTTTGGGGAAAGGAAATGGCGCAGTATCTGTCTCATATATCTTTGGACACCCGCGCTATAATTCCCCAGGCCGATCCCGGAGGCAGTTCAATACCGGGCCAACCAGTGGCGGAAGTGAAGCAACCTTCAAGCCTTCCGCTACATTTCTAGAAATATGTTGGGTTCAAATGGGACCCGGATCAGAAATTCTATAACCGAAAACTGCCCACGGGGCTTTGAACCCAAGTATTAGTGACTTCTTTTTCTTGTTTTTTTTCTTATTCTGTTATTGCCAGTAAAAACGAAAAGGAGAGCGCACAGGCCTGCCCACTGGCGCAAGCTGAGCCATAATCGCTACCACGTGCAGAAAGTAGGAGAGCTTAAAGATAGGATAGAAATATAGGATAGAAAAGACGCGCGCTATAATGCCCCAGGCCGATCCCGGAGGCAGTGCAATACCGGGCCAACCGGTGGCGGAAGTGAAGCAACCTTCAAGCATCCGCCACATTTCTAAAAATAAGTTGGGTTCAAATGGGACCCGGAGCAGATATTCAATAACCGAAAACTGCCCACGGGGCTTTGAACCCAAGTATTAGTGACTTCTTTTTCTTGTTCTTCTTCTGTTATTGCCAGGAAAAACGAAAAGGAAAGTGCAAAGGCCGGCCCACTGGCTCAAGTTGATCCACAATCGCTACCACGTGCAGAAAGTAGGAGAGTTGGAGATAGGATAGAAATATAGGATAGAAAACACGCGTTCCATTATGCTCCAGGTCGATCCCGGAGGTAGTGCAATACCGGGACAACCGGTGGCGGTAATGAAGCAACCTTCAAGCCCTCTGCCACATTTCTAAAAATTTGTTGGGTTCAAATGGGACCCGGATCATATAGTCTATAACCGAAAACTGCCCCCGGGCTACGAAACCAATAGCGGCTGTCTGTCTGCCTGTTGTTGCCAGAAAGAAAGAAAAGGAAAGTGCACAGGCCTGCCCACTGGCTCAAGCCGAGCCACAATCGCTACCACGTGCAGATACTAGGAGAGTTCAAAGATATATTAAAAAGACAGGATTGAAAAGACGCGCGCTATTATGCCCCAGGCCGATCCCGGAAGCAGTGCAATTCCGGGCCAACCGGTGGCGGAATTGAAACAACCTTCAAGCCCTCCGCCAGATTTCTAAAAATATGTTGTGTTCAAATGGGACTCGGATCAGATATTATATAAAGGCAAACTGCCCACGGGAGTTTGAACCCAAGTATTAGTGACTTCTTCTGTTATTGCCAGGAAAAACGAAAAGGAAAGTGCACAGGCCCGCCGACTGGCTCCAGCTGAGCCACAATAGCGACCACGTGCAGAAAGAAGGAGAGTTTAAAGATAGGATAGAAAATACGCGCAATATAATGCCCCAGGCCGATCCCGGAGGCAGTGCAATACCGGGCCAACCGGTGGCGGAAGTGAGGCAACCTTTAAGCCCTCAACCACATTTCTAAAAATATGTTGGATTGAAATGAGACCCGGATCAGATATTCTATAACCGAAAACGGCTCACGGGCTTCGAACCCAATAGAGGCTGTCTGTTTCCAGGAAGAAAGAAAAGCAAAGCGCACAGGCCTGCCCACTGGCTCAAACAGAGCCACAATCGCTACCACGTGCCGATAGTAGGAGAGTTCAAATATACAATAGAAAGACAGGATAGAAAAGACGCGCACTATAATGCCCCAGGTCGATCGCGGGGGCAGTGCAATACCGGGCCAACCGGTGGCGGAAGTGAAGCAACCTTCAAGCCCTCCGCCACATTTCTAAAAATAGGTTGGGTTCAAATGGGACCCGGATCAGGTATTTTATAACCGAAAACTGCCCGCGGGGCTTTGAACGCCAGTATTAATGACTTCTCCTGTTATTGCCAGGAAAAACGAAAAGGAAAGTCCAAAGGCCAGCCACTGGCTCAAGTTGAGCCATAATCGCTACCACGTGCAGAAAGTAAGGGAGTTTAAAGATAGGATAGAAAGATATGATTGAAAATACGCGCACTATAATGCCCCAGGCCGATCCCGGAGGCAGTGCAATACCGGGCCATCCGGTGGCGGAAGTGAAGCAACCTTTAAGCCCTCCGCCACATTTCTAAAAATATGTTGGGTTCAAATAGGACCCGGATCATATATTCTATAACCGAAAACGGCCCCCGGGCTTCGAACCCAATAGCGGCTGTATGTCTGTCTGTCTGTCTGTCTGCCTGCCTGTTGTTGCCAGAAAGAAAGAAAAGGAAAGTGCACAGGCCTGCCCACTGGCTCAAGCTGAGCCACAATCGCTACCACGTGCAGATAGTAGGAAAGTTCAAAGATGGGACAGAAAGACAGGATAGAAAAGACGCGCAGTATAATGACCCAGGCCGATCCCGGAGGCAGTGCAATACCAGGCCAACCGAAGGTGGATGTGAAGCAACCTTCAAACCCTCCGCCACATTTCCAAAAATAGGTCCAAATTGAGACCCGTATGAGATATTCTATGGGGTGGGTGGGGTTGACACTAGCGACTGTCTGTCTGTCTGTTGTTGCCAGGAAGAAAGAAAAGGAAAGTGCACAGGCCGGCTCACTGGCTCACGCCGAGCAACAATCGCTACCACGTGCAGATAGTAGGAGAGTTGAAAGATCGCTGCTAGCTGGGGCCGGTCTAAAGCGCTCACCATCACATCCCCGGTGCGAACAGCTGCTCGGTGAGAAATATAGTGCAAACGCCTCACGCGGTATTTGTAAAATATGACGTATGCAGGATCTACTTTTAAACGAAGCAGGTTTGTAAACCACAGCTCTAAACACGAAAAGCAGCGAATGAATGCTCTGATTTATTTGATTCTAAATCGTTCGGGGGGGGGGGGGGGGGGGACGCGTTTGATCGCGCCGCGCAAGCACTCTCGCGATGCAGTTACTTCGGGCTGCCACGGCTTTTTAGGGAAAAGAAAACTGTATCAACTGATGCTGTGAAAGACGTCACAGCCAGGGTGTTTGTTTAGTAGTCTTTAGAACTGGTGTATTTGTAAATCGTGACTTTATTAAAATAACGTCGGGATTCCACAATATACTTTGATAGCCAAACCATGGGCTAAGGCTTTTGTATGCTTTCCAGGTGCAAGCACGTCCAACGCTCTTTGTGCCATCAGTGCTGAAATATAATTTCACCCGTGAATATGGAGAACCGGCTCGGACGTGGCGTGGATCGGACTCTCGTGCGAACGCTCCTCGCTTCACCCATGCCCACCGCTGAATTCAGCGACGGTCAACACCGCTCTTGCCTGGATTTCGTCTTGGAAGCTCGGATAACGCCGTCGGACGCATCGGCAAGTCCCTTTTTGCCTGTTTCTGCGGACTTTTCTGCGTTTCGGCTCTCGCCGGTACGCACGGCCCGCTAGGCCCACGCCAGGCCAAGCGACCCCGCTCTGACGGGGCTGTGCCGCATTATCTGAGTGGGATCTTCCTCCAACACTGGATATGGAAGTCACCGTGGAGGGGGCTGACATCAGCCCCAAAGAAGTTTCGCACCAATATGGTTGGTTCACCGTCGGTGAATCGAAACGCTCCGGTCACGAACTCCAAAGGAATAACCCCGCGGCACACAATGGAACCGATCGCGCCCAGGGACAGGGCAGCATGCGGCACTCTGCCGACTCCTCTGCGAAAAAGCTTGGCCGACGACTTGCTCGACAATCGGTGGCGTCGAACCTACCTCGCCTACCCAAGGGCCTAACCAAGGTGATATTCCGGCCATCGGGCGGCCTCCGTATACTCAAGAGCTGTGGCCAACTCGGCATCTTTCAACTCATCCGGGACGCCGCGGGCCTCACCTTGGCAGAATCATCTGAAGACTGCATGCTACTCAACTTCAAGCAACACACCATACTGGTAGCCACACATTCCGCGGTACGAGTGGAGCGCTACTTAAACATCAAGGAGCTCATCTACGGCGAGAACAAGATCGCCATCGCCTCGTATGTCGCCACGCCGGATGGCAGTGGTAAAGGAGTGATCCAAGGCGTTCCGAAACATCTATCGGACGCTGACATCCTTGCGAACCTTCAGCATCCAAGGAATCCTCCAATATGTGGAGTCCGGCGCATGAGTGCGCAGTCGCAGACGGTCCTCATTCTCTTCAACGGTGAGCGAGTTCCCCGTTGGATCAGCTTCGGTGGTGGCATGATTCGCTGCTGCCTCTACAAAAAAAATACGAAGTGTGTTCTTTGTGCGGACAACTCGGACATCGCAGAGACGTTTGCCCGGACCCGAAAAACGCTCGCTGCCGCGGATGCGGCGTGGCCAATCCTCCTGAGATACATAGCTGCGAGCCTGAGTGTGCCTTGTGCGGTAAGGGCCATGAACTGGGCAGCAACAAATGCCGCGAAATCTACCGCACTCCATACATTGTCAGCAAACGCCGCTGGGAACAGGAACGCCAACATCTGACCCAGCATAGCCAAGAGTCGCCGCAGTCTAAAGAGCGACGCAGCCGCTCCAAGAGCAGGGGACGAACAAATTATAGACATCGATCCAGCTCCTTTCCACGACTGGAACCGAGAGGCCGGTCCGCCACCAAATCCAGGACTCCTTCACACCAGCCACGGAACCCCGGTTTGAACCAGGACGCCGTTGGCACGCAAAAGGTAGGCTGGGCAGATAAAGCCTCCCAGAAATCTAACTCCAACCCCTCTGAGCTAGCAGACCTGAAAGTGCTGGTAGAGAAATTACTTCGTGAGGTCGAGGACCTAAAGAAAGAAAATGCCGCTCTAAAACAGCAACAAATGCAGGCTGGGTCACCGCCTACGACCGATGGCGCCAATAAACCTACCCCCTCTACCTCCGCCGGAGCGGACATGCATGCTGAATCAACGCGGGCACCCCCGCCTAAGCGAAAAGCAGGCGATTCCCTGTCCGAAGGCCAAACACTAGCCGACACCATTCACAAAATTGAAGAAGCGCAAACGCAGACTAACAGCACCCTCATTCAAGTGCAGCTTACAATGACTTCCATCATGGAAGAATTATGCAGACACCGACAGGAATTAATTAACTTAGGCAGCTGGCAGCAGGAAGCAGAGAGCAGGCTCCTTCCTCACAAAATTCGCAAACCCGCTTCTTCTGAAGCGGTATCCGACTAGCAACAACATGGCGCCACAACCCAATTACACCATCTGGCAGTGGAACTGCCGAGGATTTAGCCGCAAACGAGCTGTACTCCAACAATTCCTCAACAATAGGGACGGACCGGACTTAATCGCACTACAAGAGACACAAACTAATAGCAAGCTAGCTGGGTATCAATCCTTTTCATCGGGGGGTGAAACGCTTGGAGTCACGACTCTTGTCAAACGAAATATTGCGGTAGTACAGCACGATACCCCAGTCACAAATGTCACACACGTGCTAGTCGAATTAATTCCGCCTAGGAAACCCGACCACAGTCTGTTTGTGCTGAATGTCTATAGCAGCCCAAAGTTACGGAAAGCAAGCTTCGGCCCGCTTTTTCAGGCGACCCTGAAGCGCGCAGGCAATCACCCCGTCATTTTCACGGGAGACTTTAATGCCCAACACTCGGCTTGGGGTTACGCACAGGAGGACATTAAACGTAGAAAACTGTGGCTCACCGCACAACAGTGTGGGTTGACTCTTCTTACAGATCCACTAGTCCCCACTTGCTGCGGTAACAGTGTTTCCAGGGATACGTCTCCCGATCTGACTTTTGCTAAAAATTCGACCACTCCAACATGGATAAACACTCAACAAATTTTCGGCAGCGATCACTACATATTGGAAATAGTGACCTCAACTGGCTCCAAACGTCGTAGCGCTCGAGCCCCCACCCTTGCCGATTGGGACACGTTCCGCGCTAAAAGAGCCGCCCGAGAAGCTGATACCTCCGAAATACTAGACATAGATATCTGGGCACAGGATCTTTGTCAAGATGCCAAAGCAGTCACCCATACGTTAGACCAGGCTGACCACCTGGAGATTGCGGACAGCCGGCTTCTTCACCTATGGGAGGCAAAGAGAGGACTCGAGAACCGACTCAAACGACAGCGGTGGAACCGCAATCTGCGCAGAATAATAGCTAGGCTAAACAAGGAGATCGAGGATCATGCAGCTAAACTTACTCAACAAAACTGGGATGACATATGCAACCAAATGGATCGCAATATGGGAGTCTCTAGGACTTGGCACTTGCTCCGTCATCTACTTGACCCTACAGGTAGCAGAACCACCCAGAGGCAGAACCTGCAGAAGCTTGTGCATGAGTATGCAGGACCACCAGAGGACCTTTTCCTTGAACTTAAAGATAGATATATTGGCAATGCTCCTATCCAAGCCTTCCCAGATTATGCTGGTCCGGAAAACACGCAGCTCGACTCCCTCATTACTGTGGATGAGGTTAGGGCAGAGGTTGCCAGGCTAAACTGCAAATCCGCCACTGGCCCAGATGCAGTATCGAACAAGACCCTCCGCAACCTGGATGAAGTGTCGCTACAATTACTAACTGAGTATATGCAGAAATGCTGGTCGGAGGGCTCCATCCCACAAATATGGAAAACTGCAGAGATCATTCTCATCCCAAAGCCAGGGAAGGCACTCAGCCTTGAGAACCTCAGGCCGATTTCGCTCACGTCTTCTGTAGGTAAGCTCATGGAGCACGTAGTTCATACCCGCCTCAACCGGTTTATGGTGGAGAACGAGCTGTACCCTCCAACCATGATTGGATTTCGACCAAAACTTTTTACGCAGGATGTAATGCTTCAGCTCAAGCATCAGATTATTGAGGCAAAAACGCGGGACACCTGAATAATTCTTGGACTTGACCTGGAAAAGGCCTTTGACAATGTCAGACATGATGCGATCTTGGAGAACCTTCATGAACTCGGGGTGGGAGCCCGCACCTTCAACTATATCCGCGACTTTCTTTCAGGTAGAAAGGCGCATTTTCAAGTAGGAGGTCTCCACTCGCATGACTTCCCCCTCGGCAACAAGGGCACCCCGCAGGGATCGGTCCTATCACCATTTCTCTTCAACGTTGCAATGTTGAAACTTCCACACCAATTAGCGCAGGTTCCGCAACTCCACCACAGCCTCTATGCTGACGATATCAGCTTGTGGACCGCCGAGGGCAATGATGCCGAAATCGAGGAGAGACTACAGCATGCAATAGATATCGTGGGGAACTATGTAGACCCTAGGGGGCTGCGGTGCTCTCCAGCCAAATCTGAATTTCTCATATTCCGCAACATCAGATCCCTTGCGCAAACCCCACCGGCCATCGAACTCAGTATTCGCGGAGTCCCCATTCCTCGAGTGCCCAAAATTAAAATCTTGGGCCTAATTCTACAAGAACACGGCTTCAATGGTGACGTAATTCGGAAGCTTCAGGGAACCTCGCAGCAAATTATGCGACTCATTCGCCGCATTAGTAACCGCCGCTCGGGCTTGAAGGCAAGCAATACTCTCCGTTTAGTACAAGCCTTTGTGATAAGCCGCATAGCTTACGTATGCCCTTACCTACATCTCAAGTCAGCTGAAAAAGAAAAAGTGGAGGCCATAATCAGAAAATGCGTCAAACAGGCAGTTGGGCTACCCATGCACACAGCTACTGAGAAAGTGTTAGGTCTCGGTCTTCATAACACCCTAAGCGAGATTATTGAAGCGGTAACCGTCTCGCAGTACGAACGACTATCGGCCACACCAACTGGCAGACACATTCTGTCCACACTAGGCATAACATACGAACGACAAGGCGGGCCCACAACTGACCTTCCCAAACATATACGCCAGCTTCTGGTCATTCCTCCACTACCTCGAAACATGCACCCAGATTTCCACGCTGAACGTCGTACAGAGAGAGCCAAATCATTAGGCAAACGCTTTCTTAATGATACCTCTGTGGTATATGTAGATGCGGCAGATTCTTCGGCTGACAAGATGGTAGCGGTGGTCACCACAGAACTTGGTACACTCATAACTGGGGGCACTATACGCACTCAGCACACACATGTTGGAGAAGAAACAGCCATTGCTCTAGCCATTGTGGGATCCTCGGCAGAAACCATTGTCAGCGACTCAAAATTGGCTATACGTAACTACACGTTTGGAAGAATCTCCCCACAAGCAGCACGGATTCTGCTAAATTATCAGCCCACGCGGCGCATTCGCCTAATCTGGACGCCTGCTCATGCTTCCCTTGCTGGTAATGAGGCGGCTCATAACCTAGCTCGAGAACTGTCGCGCCGAGCTGGGTCGTGCAGCCCACCCGCTTTATACTCTGGCAAGGACAGGTTGTTTTCTTACAGAGAAATCCTGCAGCACTACAGGCTTGCAAGACTCAGATTCCCCCCAGCAGATAAAACGCTCTCCAAGCAACTGGCCAAAGCCTGGCGTAAACTTCAAACTAACACCTATCCAAATCCCCAATTGTGTAGCTTCTATTCGGAAGGACTCTACTCAAACAAATGCAAAAATTGTGATGCGAAAGCCGATCTAAATCATATGATCTGGAACTGCCCGCAGTCCCTACCAGCGAGACACTTCATTACCGACTCTGCTCATTGGGAGGCTCTATTGCTCAGCCCCGACCCGGGGATACAGATCAAGCTCCTCCAGCTGGCTGAAGACGCCGCCGCTGCCCAAGGGATAGCGGCCGCCGTTTAAGCGGGGGGCGACTTCGTGTCGCTCCTCTATATCCGCTGGAAATAAAGTTTCACAACCAACCCGTGAATATTGGCTTAAATACACAGAATCTCTTCGGATCCGGCTCGGATCGGTTTTCGGAACATGATACTTGATTTATTATCTGCTGCTGGTCCTTGAGCCCAAGATATTAAACTTATTTTTGGAATATGGCGGAGTGCTAGACGCACTCTGGCGCTGGTCGGCCCGGTATTGCTCTGCCTCGGGGATGAGACTGGGGCCTATGTAACTATTAGTGTGCGGCGCCGTTTCTATCTATATTTCTCTCCTATCCTTTAAGTCTCCTACTTTGAGCACGCGGCAGCGTGTGTGGCTCGGTTTGAGCCAGTAGAGAGGCCAGTGCTCTTTCCTTTTCCTACTGCCTTTAAGCAATATCATTAGGTCAGTCAGTCGGCTCGGCTTCGGTTCGATCCCGGCCGCGGTGGTCGCATTTCGATGGAGGCGTAATGATAGAACCCCGACTACTTTGCGATGCCAGTTCGCGATACAGCATCCCATGTAGTCTAAATGACCTTTAGCTTTCTACTTCGGCGTCCCTCATAGCCCGGGTCGCTTTGGGACGTTAAACCTCACCAAGCCATGCATCATCTTCATTTCGACAAGGAGATCAATCCGAATTGGTTTTCTGTCCTCTTCAGCGCACTTACTGTCTATTGTGTGCTTGAGCTCCCATATTGTAGACCTTAACTATTTATTTAGAGTATATGCCGCAGTGCCGACCCATTCCAGAATGCGGGTCACTTAAAAAAACAAAAAACAGAAACAGGTGAACATACAAAAAATCGATGGGACGGTGACTACAAAACGAAGCGTTCTCACGTTCAACACACGCTATACAAGCCATAAACAACCGCATAGTACAAAAGTAACTCTATTAATTACAAATCATTCATCTGTTCAGTGAAGCGGACACCGTCAGCTGTGAATACATTCGCTGGCAAAGCGGTGCATTCCAATATTTTTTTTCCTAAGAAAGAGAATGTTATGTATTTGCGCGGTATATAATTCCTCTAATTTTACTGCTGTAATCCCTCCTACTTGAAATGTAGTGGGGAGATATGATGTATTCAGATTTGTCTTTACGACTTGAGATGCAGTGAATGGCATGCATATGTTTTCGCTGGTTTACCTTCCGCCTTCTGCCGACAGGCATATGAGTTGATTGCTTGGCTTTATTTGTGCGACACTAGCTCCCTGGCAAAATTCTATAATGTAAACTTTTCCGGACGGCGTTGTATACCCTGAGTTTGATCGATCAGGCACCTTTGACGGGGTCCCATAGGTGTAAGGGTATTCTAAGACCGCTTATACTACTACTAGTGCGCCGCCTTTTTCAGTATTTGAGAAGCGCCACGAATTTTTCGTATCACGAGGTTAAGCCTACTGGGGGTTTTTAATGGCGTTGTTAATTAGGTGCTTGAACGGAAGATCTGCTGAAAAAGCACACGGAGATATTTGACTTCTGGTACCACAAAGTTAAGCCTGTAATTTTCCTTTCAACCGCTCGGTATGCTTTTTTCATCATATTTGCAACCATTTTAAAAAGCCTTGACGTTCCTGCCCTATAGTTTAGTCTTTGTTAGATAGAACTGTTATATAATTTCCGCCTGAGGTAAATATAAAAACTGGCGTCCATGCCATCCCAGCGCCTGCCAAATGCACTTAGTTTCAATCTTGTTGTCCTAGTTATTTCACTGCAGTTTTCTTGACCTATAGTGACTTCTTGCTTTAAGTAGATGTATTTCCTTAATACTTCGAACCCTCCAGGGCCTATTACGAGCTGTTCTTTCCTTTCGAGGCTGTTTATTATCACTTTAAATTTATTCGTATTGATTTTTACACTCACAGTTCTACTTTGCATATCTGTCCTGAATCATGCATTCCAGTTCGGCCTTTGAGTTGCTTAGCAAGGCAACGTCATCAGGAAACCGGAGATTGCTAAGGTATTCTCTATTAGCTTTTATGCCCGCCTCTTACCAATCCAATTCTCTGGATACTTCCTGTAAATACCCGGTGAATAGTATGAAGAGATCATGTCTCCCTGCACAACTCAATTTCTGATCAGTATTTTATGACTTCCTTTAGGACAATCGTCGTTGCCCAGCCCATGTAGATGTTTGCATACTTTACAATCACAGAAACACATCCACTCACCCACCCACAAACTCACTTAGCCCCCCCCCCCCACACACACACACATATTGATCCAGAAATAAGGTCACCATCAATTTTAGAAATGAACAACATTCTTTATTTGCATAGAAATTTTCATCTTTCGAAAGATGATACTTTGGTCTATTTTGTACATAGGCGCGATTTTTTTCTACGCATTTTTATAGACGGTGCTTCAATGTCTGTATCCCAATATCGTAGAACTCCGCCGCCATACATTATTGATGCCCTGCGGCAATAAATTTCGCTTAGAGAAAAACTCCGCCGCCAACCCGTTGAGGAAGCGTTTCACCTCGTCAATGACTTCATCGTCGCTCCGGAAGCGTTTGCCACAGAAATTATTTTTTTTAACTTCGGGAACAAGTGGTAATCACTAGGCGCCAGGTGTGGACTATACGGGGCATGGGGAAGACAGTCCGCCCAAAATTTCTGAAAAGTTCCAGGGTTTGCAGGAGGCGTGAGATCGGGCGTTGTCGTCAAGGACACCGGCATTACACCGGCTGCCAGTCGTTCTGGAAAGCTCGCCTGAGTTTTCTTAGTGTGGCACAATCACTTAGTTCGGCACAATGATTGTTGTCCCACGTTCCATGAAATTGATCAGCAGTATCTCCTTACAATCTCAAAAAACACTGGCCGTGACTTTGCCACCAGAAGGAGTTTGAACTTATTTTCGAGGTGACACCACTGTTTGAATTTTTTCATTTTTTTTATTTTAATTACACATACTGCTCTCTCCGGTGAGACAATGCAGGAGTGGTTACAAATACATAGAACAAGCTATTCTGTCGTAATAAGGAAAGGCAATGTACTGGCAAACGCTTCAGGAGGAAAACTACGCAAGGAGCTATCAAGGTTGTTCCAGATTTTAGTCTACAAGGCAAAAAAGGAAACTTGGAACAGTCTAAAAAAGCACGAAAAGGCACATTGTTCAGGGAGTCTGTGTGTCGTGCTCTGTGCGAGGTTTGAGCTATGAATGTGATAGGGGCTGCAATGGATGACAGTTGATGGATGATCTTGTGCAAATTGATGGGGTCACAGGCATGCTTTAATGGCTGTAGCGTTAATTCCTTAGCACATGTAGAAGATGTAAAGTTACGGTCGTATCGATGACATATAAATCTCACTGCTTTATTCTGAATGGATTCCAGTTTATCAATATCAAATGCACATTGTGGGGACCAGACAACTGAAGCCTATTCAAGAATTGGGTATACAAGAGTTTTGTATGAAGTGAATTTGCACTCTGTAGTTGCGTTTTTACTGTGCGTTTTAAGTATTAAAGTTCTATGTAAAAGTTTCTTTTTAAATAAAAACAAATAAAAAGGGGATCCTGGGAGAACGTAATCGCCCTAGTATTGGAAATGTATTAGCAAATGCCGCTCCTAGAAAGGACTTTTGTGAAACCATGCTTTTAATATAATGGGCCAATTACCTGTGCTGCTTGTGGCGTCTTTACAACACCAGAAGGTGAACGAAAGGGAGGTGAAAGTAACCACAAAAATGTGATGCGCAAAAAGATCTATGACCTAGACGACCCACCCTCGTCCTCGGAAGAGAGTCGAGGGTGTGGCGACTTTCCTTATTATCCGTTTTCACAGTGTTAAGTTGGAAAATAAAATATGACTCTCGTTCTTGTTGTTTCGATTCGATAGTGAAATGAAACACCCACGTTTCCTCTATCGTAAGAATGGAGTCCAACATTCCTTCCTTATCTTCTTGACACTTTTGAAGAAATTGGCGAGCACAGCCATGGCCTTTCTTCTTGTGGTCTGATGTCAATAGTCGCAATACCCATCGAGCACAACCCTTGAGATACCCAAATTTTTCATTCAAACCTGTTTCCACTGTACCGTAAGAGCTCCCAGGAATCTGAGAAACATGTTCACGGACGGTGATATTCTTATTTTGAATCACTTCACGTTGGACCATCTCGATAACCACCTCCGAAACTGACGGCGTTCCACTCTGTTCTTGATCGTGCACTTGCTTCCGACCGGCACATAACTCCCTGCGTCAGTTTCGGACGTCTTCAACGGACATACACTTGTCGCCATACACTTATGACAACTGACGATCAATATCCACGGGTGGAGTTCATTTGGCGTGCAAAAGAGCGAATTATTGAACGCATCTCGCACCGGGGCGGAATCAACAATGCAAACGTCCATATCGAACGGCTGCTGAGCCAAGAATAAGCGGCGCAGCGATGCCCGGCCGTGGGGAAGCGAGAGTGGGGGAACATCCGCGCCAAGCAGTGCTGTCGGATTTCGCCTCGTACCTTCCCGTTTGGCTGGAGCTCTTTGGGAACCTAATTACGGGATCTTGCGCATACATACATACATACATACATACATACATACATACATACATACATACATACATACATACATACATACATACATACATACACGCCTTGCATATATATAGCGCAGTAAGCAAATGTATGTACGTAGATACATACATACAGCACAGTAAGCAAAGGTACGTACGCACATACATACATACATACATACATACATACATACATACATACATACATACATACATACATACATACATACATACATACATACATACATACATACATACATACATACATACATACATACATACATACATACATACATACATACATACATACATACATACATACATACATACATACATACATACATACATACATACATACATACATACATGCGAAGCGCAGCAAGCAAATGTACCTACATACGCACATACCACCGCCGTGGTGGCTCAGCGGTTATGGGGCTCGGCTACTGGCCTGAAAGTCACGACTTCGACCCGGCCATGACTGTGGAATTTCGATGGAGGAGAAATTTTAGAGGCTGCGCACTGCGCGATATTAATGCGCATAAATGAATCCCAAGTGGTCGAAATTTCCGGAGCTCTTCACTACGACGTCTCCCACAGCCAGAATTCCTTTCGAACGTTAAGGCTTCATAAACCATAAACCAAATTCATACATACATACTTATTTGTCTCAATCCTTACATCCGCCCGTACACTCAACGGTCCGGTTGTTTTGTTTTTTTTAATTTCTAACCAGTTAACATTCATCTAAAAAACTGGCGGTCGAATCCATGCCACGCCATGATTAGTCCACTGCATGATTGTTTACGTGGGGTCAGCGTGCTGATTAGATAAACACACAAAAAACACAAAGAAGGTTGTCACTAAAGAAACCGTTTTGCATTTGTTTTCGCACGTCACTCGTACCCACACGGTGATGACATACGTTGCACGACATGCCTGCTTAGAATAATCGCCTGTTATTAGGGTCTCGGTGGTAGCATTTCTAAATTTTCATTTTCTTTCAAATTGTGTCACTCATTCCACGTAAAGTCGGTCTGGCGGATTCAAGAAACCAGGACGCTAACGCTCCAACTAGAATTTTTATTGACCTTTTTATGTGCATGACGAGCCAACCGAACATACAAAGGCTATCACACTCGAAGAGAAGAACGCAAACACTACACACACGTAGGAGCAGAACAAGGTCACCTGCGAGGGAAGCTATGAGCTTGTGCTCGAACGCAAGAGCTATTTCATCACAGAGAGAGCCACTCTGCTCGTTCGAAATGCATAAACCTCTGGCAGGTTTTGAAGACATCTTTTTTGCCATCTCGTCAGGTTATTGTTCATTCATAAACGTAAAAATGTTTTCGTTCGTCCCGTGTCATTTACATTAATTTACTCTTTCCTTCTTGTGCTTCTCTGCGTACTAGTTTACAGCCATATTTTACAAACGTTGCTGATGATAATATTGCCTAATAGCAAGCGCACATGAGCAAGAGCATTTCGTTTAAGCTTCTACGGCCTGCACACCAGTTGAGAGGATATCTCGTATTGGGGGGGGGGGGAGCATCTGTGGAGGCAGCAATCGCTTCAGCTGAGGAAGTGGGACCGACGCGCCTATTCTTTCAATCTTCTGTTTCCTTTCCATGTGTTCCCCCCTCCATCTGTCAACTCGCGTTTGTAATAGTGGTACAGTTGAAGATAGTCATTTTCTCCTGGAGTGGACGGAGGGGCGGACGGACGGAAGAATCAAGAAAAATTTACGGGCAAGGAGAGGAGAAATTGTTAAAAATGTTACAACTGCTAGTTTTCAATTGATCAGCGGCAAAAATTTAAAATAAAGAACATCACAGTATGCTTTTCTTGATTCAAATGACGGTTGGCTTCTTTTAAGCAAGTTGAGACATCTGAAGCCACTTCACACGCTGCAGAGCCTCGAATCATGGCGCACCTTGCATCGATGCATAAACTCCCCAACGGAAGCTACTACCCACGGCCGGTTGGTCGGACCGAGTGGGTGCCACAACTTTCTCTTCACCTTTTCCCTTCCCCCGAAGATCGCGAAATGAAGTTTAAATGGCCACCATCAAAAGTCACCATGATGTCGCCTTTTCTGAATATAAACATCCGAAGAAACATTAGGATAGCGCGGTGAGACTGTCAGCAAATCAGGATCGCCGTGTCTGACTACACGTTTGTTGAGCATGCGCAGAGCTCTTGGGAGGAGCGGGGATATCAGTGGATGCTGTAGGTACAGCGCTTTGCTAATTTTTTTTTGAAGCGATGTTTATTGCCTCAGGGCATAAAAAGTATGAAGTGAGAGATGAGTAAGATGCTTAAATAAATGAAAAAAGGTGGGCTGATTTGATGAAATCAAGAAGTGAACGATAATATAGACTCTGTGTCCAGGCAATATAGATATCCGGATTGTCCGGTGTGAGTCCCACTGCCGCCAGGTGCCGAATTTTCGTCGGCTTCAGCGCCCGGCAGTCCCACAACAGGTGGTGGATATCCGCCTCACAATCTCTGTTCTTGCAGACCAGACACCCGGGGCGGGCATATAAATCTGAAATGCGGCCACTTGCGTGTTATATATAGCTGGAGTTAGGGCAACCCTGCCCGTATCTTCCGAAGCGCAACCTCCTCTGCACGGGTAAGTCCACGGGGGAGGGATACCGCACACGGAGGGATTATAGCCCGTGTGCTGAGCCGGAGGTGTTCCTTTCATGTTAAAAGGAGGGTGGTGTCATCCAGAGTGAGGACTCGAGGCAAAGACGAGGTTGGGGTCGAAAGGCAGGTCGCATAATCTGCGCGGCTTTGTACGCTCAGGAGATCACGCGGGACCCACTCAATACGGATTTGCTGCGGGATGCGTGCCGCTAGATGATGGATGTCTTGGAAGATTTATGGGGTGCGACTGACTCGTCGTAGTAGGCGTGTGACGTGAAGATCGTCCGTGCGAATGACAATGCGGGCTGTGGGTAGCACGGGAACGCCGGCCACAGAGCAAGATGCCTCTTGAACCGCAAGCATCTGCGCACAGAAGGAAGAAGGAGGTTCTGAGAGGCGAAACCTTGATGTTTTGTTCAGAGCAAGCTTCCAAGGACAGTAAACTGCCGTTGTTGTTTCGCAGGCTTGGCTGCTTGCGTCAACGTACATAACTATGGAGTCATGCGGCAGATTGGCGTCTTGCTCTGTAATTCTGTCGCGAAGCGACGATGCCGCGCGGGTAGATGATGGCCGACGCATATCAGTTGGCTTGTTGTCGCTTAGCTGCACAAAACGCCAGGGAGGAAGAACTGGCGGGGGCGGCTGTAAAATGGAGTGCGATGTAGCATATGCCCTGAGTGCACACTCTGTGTGTGTAAGTCTTGACTTTAGGCGGCGAGCATCGCGTTGTTGCTGCACCAGCTCATGTAGTGTATTCAGCGGCGCATGTTCTTGGAGTGCCACGATCGGGGTAATGCTGGGAAGGCATGTGATGACCCTCATTTCCTGTAGATTAACAGCTTCTATATGATCCCATTGAGCCCTCGTCAAATGCTGGAATTGGCCTTGGTAAACAAGGCGCGGTTGCACAACCGCCCGCACCAACTGTCGTTCAACATGAGAGCGGGCTCCACATGTTTTAGGTGAAATGCGTCTAATCAGACCTAACGCCGGAATTGCTTGCTTTTCAGCCCGAGAAAGCCAAGCAGTACCTGTTTGTGACTCGTGTATTGTAAAACCCAAGATTTTTACGGTCGAACTTTCTTGAATTGGAGTTCCGGAGAGATGGAGACGAATTGGTGTTGCAGCGAGTTTACGGCGCCCCCAGCGGTTTGCGACTGATACGAATGTGGTTTTGCTCACTGAAAGCTGAAGAGCAATTGAAGAAGCAAAAGTCGACGTAATATCTATGGCTGATTGTATGGTTGCTGTTTGAGTCACCAGGTCGTTGTGAGTGCTCCACACCGTTATGCTATCAGTATACAATAAGAACTTAATCTCAGATACATTTTGTAAGCGCCAAGCAAGGGGGATAAAAGCAATATTAAATAATGTTGGCGATAACACCGATCTCTGGGGAACGCCGCGAAAACGCACAAATGACCCGACGGCCTCACCACAGTGGCGTGTGGCTAAGTGTCGGCCGTCAAGGAAAGATTTAACAAAATTGCGCACTCTAACGGGGAAATGCAGCATGTCAAGCGATTCCAGGATGGCAGCATGACTGATATTATCGTACGCCTTTTAAACGTCCATGGCCAGTACAGTACGTACATTGTGGCTGCAAGTTCAGGCCAGAACTGCTGACGCGAAGACAGCCAGACCATCTTCTGTACCTATGGACGTACGAAAGCCAATTTGGGCGGGATGGTAGAAACCATGGTGCTCAAGCCACCACCACAGTCGTGTGGCAAGCATTTGTCCGGTAAGCTTGCATATTTTTGGCGTAAGCGATATAGGCCGGAAATTTCCGAGGTCTGTCGGCGGCTTCCCCGGCTTTGGTATGGGGATCACAAAAGCCAATTTCCACGTTTCTGGTACGAAGCCTTTTATCCATACCTTGTTAATGGTGGCGAGGAGTTGAGGCAGCAGTACAGCGGAACTTAAGTTCTTGTAAACCTCGTACGGAATGGAGTCCAGACCGGGCGCAGTCTTCCGACGGGCCTCATCTATTGCTGCAAGAAACTCTGGCATTGAAGATGGTCTTGCAATTCCCTCGGCATCAGCAGTAGATGGGAGCATATCGACATATGCTGGAATGGGAGCCAAGGGGGCTCCTATGACCCTTGGAAGCAACACATCATGCTTGGTGAAAAACTTCCGTGCTGCCTTTCTGGCGAAATCATCCGGGGCTAGTTAGCTGCGAAGCATGCTGTGGCCGCTGCGTCAGGACGACGGGAATCATGTTTCATTGCACGAAACGTTCGCCAGAGTGACGCATTCGATGACTTTGTCGAGAACTGCTCACACCACGCATGCTACGCAGTCGCGAGAGATCGCGTTCATATCGGCGAGCCTTGGCAGTAAAGCGATCCTTGTCTTGGCAAGTGGTGAGCGCTGTGATGAACCGGCGTGTCGAAACACCTGCCTCGCTGTCTCGCGCGAGGCCTGCGCCTGCTTGTCCACACGCTCATCAATGTTCGGAAAAGAAGAACATAACTACAAAAATATCAACGCACCGAACCATGAATTTTCCCTGGCATACACTTGCAACTTTCACAGACGGTGGCAACGTTAAACGAAACAGGAGAGATGCGCACTACTTGCATCATGGGCTTCAGGTTAGTAGACAACCAAAGCTTAGAAGCCAACATGGCTTCTATGCTAGGGTTATCCATGCGATGTGAGGCTTAGGGCGACATTGCGAGTTCTGTAGGTGTGCACAATTTTTGTGCAATGCAGCCCCCTATTCACTGCGACAAAATGGAGGCGCTGTGTGCCACAATGCACAAACTGAGCCGTGTCGCATATCATCAACCTGAAATCGTTACCCAATGGCACAAGTGTGACAAGAGAGCGGGTCGTGAGTCTTCGTGTCAACTAATAGGTGACGTCACCATGAGGTAAAGAATACCTGGATAATCTCTGGTACTCTGATGACATTGCCCTGCTGAGCCACTGAGGAGAACTGCAAAGCTTGATTAGTTAGTTAGACAGGTAGAGCAGAACGGCGGGTTTTAAAATGTTCATGCAGAAAACCAAAGTATTGTTCAACAGTCTAGAAAGGGAACAGCAGTTACCATTGGTAGCGAGGTGCTGGAAGTGGTGAGGGTCTGCTAAGGGCAGGTAGTGACCGCTGATCCGGATCATGAGAGGGAAATAACTAGAAGGATAAAACGAAGTGGAGCGCATATGGCAGCCTCTCTCAGATCATGAAAGGCAATTTACCAATACCCGTCAAGAAAAAAGTATACAAGAGCTGCATCTCACCAGTACTCACCTATAGGGCAGAAACGTGGAGGCTAACGAAAAAGGTTCCGCTCAAGTTAAGGACAACGCAGCGAGCTATAGAAAAAAATGATAGGTGTAACATTAAGAGACCAGAAGCTGGCAAACTTGGGGAGAGAACAAAGTCTGCCTAATGATATCCTAGTCAAAATAAAGAGGAAGAAATGGGATTGGGCAGGGCATGTAATGCGAAGGCAAGATAACTGCTGGTCCTTAAGGGTAACGGAGTATTCCAACAGAAGGCAAGCGTTGCAGGGGGCGGAGAAAGTTAGGTGTGTGGTGAGATTAAGAAGTTTGCGGAAAAACGGCCGCCGCAGCTGGTAGAGGACAGGGTTATCTGAGAGACATGGGAGAGGCCTTTGCCCTGCAGTGGGCGTAGTCATGCTGCTGCTGCTGATGATGATGACCAAGCAGAGAGTGTGGTGTCCCTTTCGTGGACAACGACTTCGTTAGGAGTTGCGCACTTGATTACTAGATGCGGCGAACGAAGTGCGTTTGGTTTTGTCTTTTGGCTCAGGTATATATCTGCTTGGTAACGAGTTTTAGCGGACAAGAATAAAACTGCAGCAAAAGATAGACGACAATACAAGCGCTTGCGGCGTCGTGTTCTTACTTCGTGTTTTTCCTTTTTCGTGCATTTCTATTAACAGCAAATAAACTATTTGGCTCAGTTTTTGTTCTATTTTAACATGGTCAGTAGTCTGATTTTTGCAGTCCTTTTCACTAGATCGCTTTCAATTGGCATAGTTTCAACTGGTGCGTGCGTCTTCCTGTCATCAGTGTTTTTTTATATGATGAAGTTTGCGCAATTATCACCTGAAAGCGGCGAAATTTCTTAGAGGTTAGCGCTGGTGAGTGCTTTGAAAACAATAGGCTCGACAGTGCAGCATTTGTGGTGCGTTTCTGAATTGCTTGAAAACAAGTGCTGCGACTTGATTTCGCTAGGAGGAGATGGAGGAAGCGGTGAGGCAGGGAAGTTAACAGGAAGAATAAACGGTTTGCTACCCTACACGGGGGGATAAAAAAGTGATGGGATAAAAAATGAAAGAGAAAGGAGAGTAGCAGAAAGTTTAAGTCACTATGAAAAGTCGGCGTTCGTTAAAGTCACAGCCTATCGTCCAAAGCGTTTATTAAACAGAGCCGCTGGTTTGGGCGCCTCTCTAAAAAAACTTTGAAAAGAGAAGCCGTGCAAGCGCAAAAAAAAAATCGGCCGGCGGTTTAGCATTGCTAAGCACGCAATAGTTTGCGAAAGCACAGCTTTTGCAGGTCGACACCACCGCCAGGTACCTGAAAGCGCGATTTAGGTGTCCATCTTTAAGCAGCGCGAAACACAGGACAAGAGTAAGAAACACGAGACGAGACGAGCGCTATTCTAACGACTGAACTTTTATTTTAGAAGGGTTAGTTATATAGGCACCAAGAACAAGAACCGAAAAAACACACAAATACCCAGAACATAAAATCGCGATAGTCTGTAAAACCGTACGTGCACGCAGAGGTATGTTAATCGCCTCTTTTTAACAAAGCACACCAGCAATCTTAACTCATGACATGCACCCAGCTATCACCCTGTCGCCACACATTCCCCGAGAGCGGGAATCTCTTTTGACCCCTGACCCAGCGAGCCAGTTCAGCGCGTCTTCAACCTTTTCATCGTTAATACCAATTTACCCAGTCTACTCCGGCGGCCTATGCTCTAATGCTGCGTTTCTGCAGCAGTGTTGTGAGCGTCAACGCGTATTGCTCTAGCTCCGTGTTTCTGCCACAACGCTGTCCACGCCAACGCATGGAGCGCACATCTCCCGGTCACTGCCGCCACATAGCTCAAGGTACGAATGTTAGTTTCATAGCAATGTTATTTGATGAAGACGACGATGTGCAATGCACAGCGCGAGATTGTGTTGCAGTTTAACAAGAGGCGTGATGGGCTGCGGCGATAGTATAGAGTTTCATACTACTAACTAGAGGGAAAGCTGACGGCGCTGCACCTGGACCTTCATGGGCGCGCAAAGCTTTATGGGGCGATAAGGTACTTGGTGCGGGACAGTAGAGTTTTCTCAGGAACACAGAGTGGCGTTACTGAGATGTTCCAATCCGTATCCATACGAGGCGCTCCACGCGCAGACTTCGGCGTTAAAGTAGTGTGCAAATGTCGTAGTAGCGAAAATGCAACAATACACGACGCCAATAAAAGGTTTTTCTTTTCCGAAATGCTGAGGAAATACTTTGAAAAATGCAAAAGCCACATCACTTTTTTCAAGAACATATTTCTTTTTAAAAAGGCGCCTGTTAAGCACGAAATACTGGCTGTTGTGGTCGGCAATGATTGGCCAATAGGAGAGCAAGCCATCGCTTATTTTGATCAAAATTTGCATTTATATGCGTTTCTGCTTTTTTGTTAAAATTTAGAGACAGTATATTGAACGATAGAAAATTCCTAATTATAAGGCAACGTTTGTTTTTTGAAATTTTTTGCCAAAAGGTATAGTTCTGCAGTCGGTAGCTCTCCGCCCCATGATGCTTAGAGCGCCCATTGTGGTACAGGTGGTCTCGAGGAAGCTCCATGCAAATTCCCATAGGCGGGGCGCCAGCTTTCCCTCTAGTTAATAGTAAGAAACTCTATGGGCGATAGCGTAGTGCTCTCTCTCGTGCAGTGTGGCCACCGAAGCTTATCTGTTCGCGTCGCCTTCGGTTCGAACTGTAGTCGCGGCTGCATTTATTTATTTATGGTCGCGGCACAATCGATACCATTGCTAAACCTGGATCGGCCAAGCGGGAAGCTGTCTGAACGAAAGGCTAATGGTACACTGGAGCGTCATCAGGGCTTCGATACACCTTGGTGTGCGCTGCTGTACTGAAATATGCAGCATTGGCAGATGACGGACGAAGAGAGGATGAGACACACACTTGCGCTGAACTATCAACTGAAATGCAAAGGAAGATTTTCTGCATGCGTTCTACAGTGGCGAGGACCGCCTGGAACCTCCGAGGAGAGCGGTCGCGTTTCTCCATGCTCCCGCTGAAAGTTCTTCCAATCTCGGCGGCAATCGCATCCCAGCGTCCGGCCTGAGCGTTCGCGCGCGCGCGCGCCGTTTCCTGGATTACAAGCGCGCTGCGCCAACGACTCCTCTTCCTGTGTCCGCGCTCGCTCGCGGTCGCGCCCCCGTGAACACACCACCATGGAGGTGCATGTGCAGGGTCAGATTCTTCAGCCCCGCGACTACGATCCAAGGGACTAGACTCACATCCTTAGTGTGCCTGCCCGCTCCAGGGACCGCTGTACGTCGACAAGCCAGTAAACCGCAGCGTCTGCAAGCGGTGCCGCCATCTCACCTACTGCAGGCCCTGACAAGTCGCACCTGTAAGCAACGCGCGCACCTGTGCAGCGTTCGCAGCAGCAGCCGCCGCTCCCGGCTGCTGACTACAAGATCATCTTCAGGTCTCGAGGCGGGCTGCCACTGAACCTGCTTCCGCCCCGACTACTACGGGAAACCATCCTCCTAGCGGCGTCCCAGCTTCAAGAACCAACGCGTACCCAAATCAGGGTTCACCCAGTCAACAACACGTGCACAGTAAGCACGCCCCTACAAGTTGACGCACTCGCGCTGGTTCGCATAACCCAAAACCAACACCAAGCAAAGGACTTCGCAGTCGCAGCTTATATAGCGCCACCGGAGGGAGTGGTACGAGGAGTAATCTCCAATGCATACTGGAATGAGACCCCCACAGCCCTTCTCCAGGACCTCATAACCAGCAACCCGGAAGTCCCCATCGTGGGCGCCTGCCGAATGAGGGCCACGCGTTCCATTCTAGTCACTTTTCGTGCTGGACCTGCGCCACGCGCCTTTCTTTATGGAGGAGCCCTCCACAGGTGTACACCGTACCGAGGGCATATAGACGCCTGCACGAACTGCCGCGTCCCAGGCCACCGGGCGTATGTGTGTGTCCACCCAAGATCTCATAAATGTCCCCGCTGCGGGAAATCCCATCCCAAAGAAGATGTGCCATCATGTATCCCCAGCTGCATTCTCTGTGGGGGCCCACATATGACCGGAACTGGGAACTGCAAAGCACGGGGCCGTAAACTAGCGTCCCCGAGGAACGCTCCCTCTCCTCCGTCTAAATTGCGGCTGTCTCGCCGTGATCAACAAAGCACAACCAACGGACGCAGCTCGACGGCTTCCCGGTCAAGTTCCAGAAACCGACAGAACAGCAGCAAAAACTTCTCACGTCTCACCTGGGCAGACCGCGTTTCCGGCAACGCCTCCCGTCATCCCCCGCCACCCCAGTCCTCCCAAGAAGATTCGAGAGACCAGGAACTCCGGGCCTTGCGAGACGAGGTAAGCCGTCTCTCCTCCCTTTTAAGCAGCCCCACCCCTTCTCTGCCTACTCAACCCGCACCCCCTCTCGTTAACCCGACAAACTCAACCATAGACACTTCGAGAACCCCTCCTGCAAAGAAGCTGCGCACCTCAGACGCCACACCGCCTCCCATACCCCTAGAAATAGGCGCTAAATTCGCTGCACTGGATGCCAAAATTAACCAAAAACTAAAAGAGCTAGACGTCCGCCTTGAGGCCAGATTTAAACACCTTGCCGCCACCCTCACCGAAAAACATGAGCAGCGCATGGACGCTATGCTTACCAAGATGATGGAGCTCATGGAACATAACCTTACCCATCGCTTCACCCAAATTCAGACCATCTCCCCTCCTCACCCCTACCTCCGCAAGCACAAACCCCCTTTGCTGAACACATACCAATTGACACCCGTCTTACTCCCCTCCTCAACCCCCCGACTGTCCAATATGGCGGGGCGGAACACTAATTCTCTCCCTATTTTAACTTTGAACTGCCGCGGTGTCCGGGCCAAGCGCGCTCCTCTGCAACTTCTCCTTCCCACCCTCACGCCCACTCCCCATATACTTCTTCTGCAGGAGACTGCACACCGGGCAACCCTCCCAAGCTACACATCTACACACTCAGACACCACTAGCAAACCCAGGCCGTCCACACTCATCTACCGCAGCCTCACCTATAAAACTCATCACATCACGTCTGAGACACTCTGCGTGATCACTGAACTTATACATAACACACATACACTTCCTTCAATCTTTATAGCAAATATATACCACCCCCCGTCCCAGCCGATGGCCTCGTTAGAATCACTTCTGCGAGAGATACACCACCTAGCAGGGAAACATCCTCTACTAATTGGTGGGGACTTCAACAGTCAGCATACTGACTGGGGATACACAACCACAACACATCGAGGTCGCAGGCTGTGGCTGCTCCTGCAGAACCTCCAGCTCACTGTTCACAACACGTTTCAGATGACCACGCGGATCGGCAACAGTGTCAGCATGTACACCAGTCCGGACCTGACGCTGAGCCGCTACATCCGCGGTGTTACCTGGAACAGAACTCAACATACATTGGGCAGTGATCATTACATTATACAAATCACTGTCCCGTACAAACCACCCCGTCACTCCTATACAACACATAAACTGGTTAACTGGGACGCACTTCGTGCTGCACGCATCGCCCACCCAGACACTCCTATCGCAGAGATCGACGCCTGGGTGCAATCATTGAAACATGACGTTCACCACAACACGCAACACATTGAAACGACCACCGAAACCCCTACCCTGGACACACACCTAGCCCACCTCTTGGAGGCTTATCACAGCCTCCTGGAACGCTGGAAAGGCAATAAATATAACAAGACACTTAAAAAGCGGCTGGCCGCGCTGCAGACAAAAATCCAACAACACTCGGAGGAGCTCTGCCGATCCAACTGGCGACAGATATGTGACGGCATCGCCGAAAACCTGTCCAGAAAACGAGCATGGCAACTCCTCCGACACCTCATCGACCCCACAAACACCAAATTATCAACACAACACCACGTGACACGCCTCACACATCAATATATTGACGATCCCGAGGCCCTCATAAACACACTTCAGAACACATACACCTCTCCGGGTGCCCCCACACCTCTACCTACCTACACAGGACCAGCCAATCCAACACTCGACACAGACATCACTGAGCCGAAAGTCAGAGCGGCCCTTCTGACTTTCCGAACCAACTCCGCACCTGGTGCAGACCAAATCACAAACTCCATGCTCCGTAATCTGGACAACCAATCGATCACCCAAATTACGCAATACTTCAACCAGTGCTGGAGGGAGGGTATTATCCCGCAGTCCTGGCGCCACGCGAAGGTAATATTCATACCCAAACCCAACAAACCACTTACACTTCAAAACCTTCGCCCGATTTCGCTAACCTCATGCCTCGGAAAGCTGTTCGAGCATGTGTTACCAGGACTCACAACGCACATGGCGGACAACAATCTATACCCGCATAGCAAGGTGGGATTCCGCCCCATCTATCCGCACAGGACGCCATTCTGCAACTCACACATGACATTTTCGACCCGCTTCTGCCTGATCACACAAAGGCAGTCTTAACTTTGGATCTCTCCAAAGCTTTTGATCGCATCGAACATCAGGCGATCATGACTGGCCTATCTTCATTGGATGTGGGTGCGCGCACGTACGCCTACATTCAAGCATTCCTCAGTGATCGCACGACTGAGATACATTTTGGACCTCTCTCTTCCCCCTCCTACACTCTTCAGAGTATCGAAACCCCTCAAGGGTGCGTCCTCTCCCCCTTCCTCTTTAAGATCACCCTCATCCTCCTCGACCGAAAATTGGCAACTATCCTCCACCTTAAGCACACTCTTTATGCCGACGACATCACACTGTGGACCACCCACGGCAGTGACGGCGACATAGAGAACACCTTACAGGAAGCAGCCACTCTCACCAAAACTTATGCACAGAACATCGGACTGTCTTGTTCTCCTGAGAAGTCCGAACTGCTCCTCATCTGGCCTAAGAACGAACGCTCCCCCACTCCCCCATTGCCATCGAATTGAATGGGGACCCAGTACCGGAGGTTTACACCCTCCGCGTATTTGGCCTGCATATCCATAACGATGGCAAAAACACCACCACCCTCAAGAAACTCAAGCAGGTTGCAGGCGCGATATCGCATCTCATCCGCAGAGTTTCGGGCCATCATAGAGGCTTGAAGGAGCGCGACCTCTGTCACCTCATTCATGCCTTTGTTCTCAGCCGTGTGCTCTACACTACCCCATACCTAGAACTATCCAAACACGACATAAATACTTTGGATGCCTTGATCCGCAAGGCATTCAAAGTCGCACTTCATCTTCCCCTCAATACCCCCACAGACAGATTATTAGGCCTGGGCCTCCACAACACGATCGGGGAACTCGTGGAGACCCATCGACAGGCCCAATACATAAGGCTTACACAAACCTCCACAGGCCGGTATATCCTGGACTCCCTCGGAATCAGAATACCGGCCAACGACCCAACCTTCCTCCCCATTCCTCGATTCCTTCACCGAGAGCTGGACATCAAGCCACTGCCAAAAAATATGCACCCCTCCCACCATGAGCAGCGCCGCAGAGCCCGTGCGAAGGCACTCCACCGTGTGTAAGGCTCCTTGCCGGACGCCGTATGGGTGGACGCCGCCTGCACGGGTGACGAAGCAACCGCAGCCGTGGTGGACTGCTCTTCATCCGCCCTCCTCACACTACCTCTCCCCCCTGACACGACCCCAGAGGCTGCAGAGTAAGCCGCCATTGCAATTGCCATCACCCGCACGGAAGCACAGTACATTTTAACAGACTCTAAAACTGCCATTCTAAATTTTGCGTGAGGCCGAGTCCACGTCCCTGCATTTGGCATACTAGGCTCGCCCGATGCACCCCCACCCCGCCATGTAGAGCTTATATGGGTGCCTGCGCACTCCGGGAATCCCGGAAACGAGGCCGCCAATCCTTTAGCCCGAGGTTCTTTAAACCGGGTTGAGGTGGCCTCGGATCGGGGATTCGCGAGGGAGTGAATGCAATCGTTCAGAGAGATGACGCAGGCCTACAGAGCCTCGCGCCAGCTCTATCCCCCGCCCCACCCCTCCCTAGATAACAAACACGCAACACTCTGGCGCAAACTACAGGCACACACACTCCCCTCACCCCTGATCCTGGCCCACTATCACCCCTCCTCCCCCACTCCTGCCTGCACCTTGTGCCCAGAACCATTCCCCTCTTCCCTCCACATCCTCTCGCTCTGCCCAGCGGACCCTCCCCCGCGCGGCCTAGATGACGTCAAGACCTGGGAGGACTGGGAGACCCTGCTGCGCTCGGAGGTCCCGGCCGTGCAGACCATCGCCACCGGCCGGCTGCCAGTGTTATGGACCTTAGGGACATAAACACTTGAGTGCAGTGGGGTCGTGCGGAGACCCAGGGGCGTGCCCCGACTTCCTTTCCAACAATAAAGTTTTTCTCTCTCTCTCTCTCTACAGTGGGCTGAAAGTAATTAGTCAGTGATGGTTGGGCGCTTGTGCAATTAAAGGGAAAGGGAGTAAAGCGCAGGCACAAATTTCCACAACAGACAAAGAACAAAAGCCAAAAAAACACTGGGACGTATAGGCCATTCAGGTCTGCCATATAAAAGAAACATCGCGAAGTAAAGTAGAACCAAGGAGGAGCAGTGAGGGGTACAGGCACTTAACAGCAACCCTTGAAAAAAGGTGTGTGTACACGCGTCAGCAATTCTGTGCGGCTCGGAGGTGATGGAGATTGTGGGGACCTGCCCTGCAGCCCCCTGAGTTTGCTTTCCCGCAAGGCACCATGCAGCGGCGGCCTCACCTCGAGTCTGAGCGCATTCCCTTGTGAGTTGCATTAACTGGCAAGAGAGGGCGCCAGCATCGCTGCGCGGAGACTGCCAAAGCCCGCGCGCGGGAGAGGGGCTTCGGCTGGGATCGTCGGTGCGGGCGGACGTGTTGCTCGCGGCTCCGCTCTTCGCCGGCGAGGCGAAGAAGCGACGAGGAGACAGGCTCCCGTACTCGTCCCGTCCGGCCTGCGGAGTTTATATCCCTTTCCCTAGCGCGGGCGAACATTCGCTCGGAACCTTGCTGGTGAGTCGGACTACCTCGATTCATTAGCGTACCTTGTTGCGAGCTGGCGTTATTGTTGCTGTAGCAATAAATGCCTGTTTGTGTCAGGCATTCCTTTGTTCCCTCAGAGCAAGGCCCGCCGTAGTTGGCGTGCGCTCGGCGGCTTTGAACGGTGTCAGCCGCGATTGAGTGGAGAGAACGTACGTATCTCCCCAAATCAACCCCACAAGATATAAGTTAACATCGATAGGGTGAAAAATGCAGTTAAGAATCCAAAAGGGAAACATTTTTTAAAAGCTAGAAGTCTGTAAAAAATACATGAAAGTTGAGATTGATGTGAAAGAATGGGTGAAATGGGGCAACCCTGAACACCACATTGAGCACCAACAAAAAGCTCGCTTAAAATGATGCGATAGACATCATGGAAATCATCATCACGATCATGGAATTATGGACATCAAATGCTGAAATTTCTACTCCTCACACTTCTGAATGGTTTAATAAAAGAAACTAACTGACATATTTGACATATCAGCAAAAGAACTGCGCGAAATGCTTGTATAATGATGCCAATGCACTGACATTGTTTTGTTTTCCTGGTGCTTTTCTCTTCGAGTAATATTGCTTAACTCATGTATGTGTTTTGTTCAAGTGCATTGTACTTCCTTATCCGCATGCTTCTATGCTGCCCTGTGTGCTCGGGGTTCAGGGCTCCTCAAGCTGTTTCACACAGCTTTTACGTGCCCTCCTCGTATCTTTTTGTTGCGAATAAATTTGATTTGATGAGGGCTATAGTAATGAGAGGAACAAAAACTTGAAAGGAGGAATAAAAGTACCTTCCTAAGAGTAGATAATGGGAGAAATGGCGCATGATTGGGGTTGTTGAAAAATTAGCGCGCGCGTAACCAAAGAGCCAAGAAGTTAAATTGAATCGGGAAGGAATGAAAGCCCTTTTACCAACAACGCTACTGACCGTACACTGAAAAAGACGTCTTGTTGCGTCTTGAGAACAAATGCTTCAATGATTTCCTCAGTAAATTGATTGCTGCGCTGCCGCGATTGCGAGCGGTGCAACAGTGCCAGGAGCATAGACCGTTCGTAGGAAGGACCAAATTTCTTTATAAGTTTGTCGACAGATATTTCATAGAGATATTCGAGGCTAGGCAGATAGCAATACAGGACGACGATTCTATCAGCAGGCCATTGGTGTTTGCATCTTTTCATAGGGATTGGATCTTAACACATGGATCAGGAGGTTTTTGTTTGTCCCTGCATACTTATGTCTAACACTGTGCCTTTAGTATTTTTGCCTTCGATCTCTAAAAGGAGAGTTCTGGTGCAAGTCGCTTCCGCTGCTAGAGATAACGTGAGACAAAGTGCTTTCCTTTGCATATCATGTGCGCTGAATTATATATATATATATATATATATATATATATATATATATATATATATATATATATATATATATATATATATATATATATATATATATGTGTGTGTGTGTGTGTGTGTGTGTGTGTGTGTGTGTGTGTGTGTGTGTGTGTGTGTGTGTGTGTGTGTGTGTGTGTGTGTGAGTGTGTGTGTGTGTGTGTGTGTGTGTGCGCGCGCGCTGCGCAGCAATACACTTGGCTCAACTCTGTCAGCACTTCGTTGTGTCTCCCTCTCAGTGTCTATGTTCGCTGTCTTGCCTTGTGAGTGTATGCATAAAATACCATCTAGCCCAGCAATTCGTTTCAAGCTGATCCAAGTGATATGGCTTGATACGTGTTGGGCTTTGAGTAAAACCGTTCCACATAAAAATACGAGTAAAAAGGCTTGTAGTTGTTTACATTCGGACTAACTTATTGAAATGTAACCTTTTTTGCACAGAATGGTCTCTCTATCAGTGTTAATTTAGCACCGTGCTTTGCAGGCCCTGCAATTCCTTTTTTTGCTGCCTATTAAACTACGTTTCTTTTCATAGAGTGAAATGCTTGCCTCTCGTGTACTCATACCGTTAATCTACCAACTGCAAATGTCAGCCACGAAAGCATACACTTTAAGGGGGGAACCAACTTTTTGATCTAGTGGTCCTCCATAGAACATACGACATCTCATAAATAATGTTTTGATGGAGATTATCATAATGTGGAACGAACGCTTCCTTTCATTCCTTTCTACATCGTGAATCCAAAAAGCGGATTAACTTCATCACTGGCATTGATTCATGACCGTTTTCTTTTAACTAAAGAATGGCCTTCTTAAGATGCGTTGTATTACTATAATTTTTGTTCCACTGTACTGATTAGTCCCAATTCTTTGTATTTTCGATGTCCGGCGCCCACTCCTGTTTTTAATTCCTCGACGGCCTTGGGAGTATATGTATATAAATAAGTAAATAAACATTATAGAGGAAAGGGGTGGAGGATTTTTCTCATAATTCTGTGCTACAAAGGGCACGGTGGAATGAATAAGTACTACCAAATTGACGCTCTCTTAAGGAGACCGCGTTCCTCTATAAGCACCATATTGTGACGAAAAAAAGCAAAAACTATCATATCAGGGCGCTGTCGCCATCTGTAGCCAACGGTGCAGTGTTCCTGGCAGAGATGTTCTCGTCCTCGCTGCTTGGTACATGTGACGAATCCGTGTCAATGCTGTTTGCGCTGCCGTGCGGTCGGGTCGGTTCAGCCTCTGCTGGCTCGAAACAGTCATCACGGCCAGCAAAAGCACTTTCATCGTGTGTAACCGATATTGGATATAGTTACACAGACAGCGGCACAGCAGGAACAGCAACGACGTGACGGGCGCTGCGAGGCGCTGCGGATCCAATCCACAAGCATCCAAGGCAGTCCAAGGACCTCGATAGTAGTGCCATTCGTGCGCATTAGTGCATTCTTGTTCCATGATTGGCTGTTTCTAGCAGTCCTGATGTTTAGAAAATTTTCAAGTAGAATGTTTTCTCGTCACTCGATATAAAACTATATTGTCACTTCACTCGCCGGCTAGATGGCCAATCGCAGCTGAGTTGGACTCAAAAGCCGTAATTATAGCCAAATCCAAGCAGTGCTCAAGGGTTGCGTGTGTTTTGAGCGACGGCGCAGTATCTTTGTGAACCACGTTGTAACCACGTTCGTCGCAAACATTCGTCGTCACATTTTCTTGCGTAAGCTACACTGCCCGAGGTTGAGCAGTTTCGCGTGGCCCCTGGAGAGCCGTACTGCGCATTCGCGAGCTTCAATGACGTCACATGGCGCACACCTGGCGTGCCGTAGCCGCCGCCGCCCCGCCGGTCTGCGCATATTCTGGAAACCGCACCACGTCACCGACCGCGTGACGAACCAAGTGACTAGCCACGGCGCCGGCAGCTGCTCCGCAACCCGTGACCGTCACGTGGCTGACCACGTGGTCCATTATACTGCGCAGGTACAGAAATTATACTGCACAGGTAGGTACAGAAAAAGAATGAAGCGGCGCCGGGCCAAGCTGGTAGAGGAAGCGCAAATGAACGGTCGAGATGCCGACGCCCCTTCAGATAACTTCGATATATGCCCTTAGTAAGGGAAGCATTTTTGACTCCTGGGCAAGTATTGTGCGATTATACGACAATTGTGCAACCAGGCGAGCAAAGTATACGGGACCGGCCAAACGTCGCGACGGCGGGTCCTGCCGCACCTGCGCAGGACTTGGGTATGTACTTTTATTTAAGTAAACATTTCTGCATCCACGGAAAGTATTATTTATCTGGTTCTTGTACGACACAGGCGCCAGACTCTGGGGCGGCGTTGTACACCTGATGACCTAGGTACAAAGCAGCATGAGGTAAGCTGATGCTTTAAATGCGATAATTTTGCCTGCTACTATATCACTATGTACTGACAGGCTATGAATGTTCAATTTGGTCATCCTAGCGGTTCCGCACATATAATGAGGGCAGAAGAGTGAGCCTTGTTGAGATAAAGTACGAGGCCCCTGCATGTGGCTCCTATCGGTCCGCCATCGGGATCTACATTCTGGACTACCAAATGTTTTGAAGTTTGATCCACAATGCACTGTGCAGCTATTATAGCACCTCTGTTCACCACATTCACAGCGAAAAAAAAACAGAGTTGGCCTGCGTCTTACCAATACCTTCTGAAAGTCATAAGAACTCAATAGAAAGCAACTTTTATTGACTAGTGGACTCCTGCTTGTCAATGTGTCTTTAATTAAGGCGCTTGCGGAGTGGTTGATTAGGAATAAATGGCGTAGTCTACCTTGGACGTCAGGAGCGATGGAGGGAAAAAATTGGAAGACTGAAAATGAAAAGGAGTGGTTACCTACTGCTCACTTTTGTATCACATGTCACTTTTGTGTTTTCACAGCCTTAACACCAAGCTTACATGTTGAAATGACATCTGCTGGAACTTTGAATACATTTCCCCCACCCCCTTAATCGGTTTCTAAGTCGTTCATTCATGCAAGTCGAAAAAGATTTGCGACTGGCTCTCACTGCCTCTTGCAAAACCAAAAGCTGCTGGAGTCCAGCGTCCCAACGCCGCACCTGAATAGGGGCCCATTATGGCGCTATAGACTTGGATGTGTCAAAATCGACTCACCCATCTTAATGCTAAAAAAAACAGAAATTGCATTCATTTTCTGCTCAGGTGCAAAATGAGTTGCAAGAGAATAGCACTTACTTGTCGAATATTTCTAAATTGCTCAATGTCTGGGCGCCCAGCTTCTGGACTGATGGCTATATGCAGCGGTGTACCTGCTGCGCCGTAACAACTGCTTTGCGCCATCATGCACTGCAGGCGGCAAACTATGGATTGAAAAATTGCTGGCACCACACTGTGCTCTCCAGCAAACTTCGTTCTGGTTTCAGTTTCGATTTTTGCTGGATTCGGCTGTACCTGCATCAGAGCCAATGTCTGCGTATTATCATGTGACCGATGTCATTGTTGGTTGAAAATCTTTATTTAAAATAACAAAAGTATACATCAGAGAGGAAAGTGGGTTCCTTATTCCAAGCCCCCCATATCTTTTTCAGCCCCTGGACGTCTTTCATCACCTTAAGTTGTTTGCTGGGGCCAGAGCTGGTCAGCACGGACTACCACCGCTCTCAAGAAGTGCATGTGCATTTTCCTAGATCTGGGTGTCCCTCCCATTCCCACCTGATGCAGTCTTGGGAGGAATGCAAGTGTTCGCGCCAGGTACAATCGTCTCTATACCTAGCTGGATACATGTAGGTATATAAGAGTATATTTAGATATACCCCCATTCAAATTTCTTGCCAGTCCTGCGATTTTTTTTTCTCCAGATACGTGTGTGGAGGAGAATAACAGCACCTAAGGGTACAATGATGCTCAAGGCGATCGGCGAAAGCCGTGGCTGCGCAATTTGAGGGTAGCACTGGTGTCGCTAGGTTCACGAAAGCTTGGGCTAGCCCTTTTTCTCCCTCGCTTGCCGGGTAGTCCTTCATGCCAAAGCCCATGGATAATGCATTTATTGTGACCAATTGCCGCAAACAGCTTCCTGCTTCTCAGTTTTTGTAAATAACTTTTGAATAAGTTGCAGCCTGAAGCGCAGTCTCTAAAACAATGTTCCTTCTGTACCGAAACTCGCAACCCACAAGGTACGATGAAAAGTATAGGTGCCGAACTATTTTTACGCTGCTAGTTACTCTTTGATAAACGTTACGCATAAAGAAAATAGTCACCAACGGGTTAACGCACCTTTCAGAGAAAATGAGCTTCTGAGGTGTTAAACCGGGTTCTGTGTCTGTTCTCCCGACTTACTGGGTTTTCTTTCAAGGAGTCCAGGTGATACTCCTACTCTACAGTTCATCTGTCGTCCAGTACACCTGGGCTGCCATCGGGGATAACATTGAGTCAGATTGTGCATGCAAAAACCGCGTGCACATCTGCTGCACCAGGCACCACTCTCGGCATATATACACATATGTGCACACAGCTGTTAATAATTTCCAGCAGCCCCTTTTTTGAGACATATTTCTCAGCCCTGAAAGGGTAAATGCTGTGACAAAGGAGCTTGCAGCAGCAACATTATAAAACATTACATATACTCTAGCAGATGATGAACAGTTCCGGTGTTTGACAATAGAGCAAAAAACATACCAAGCCCCAACGCAAATACGACAACCTGGGCAACTTTTTTGGACTAAGTCTAAGAGTCCGAAGCTTGAAAAAGGCAGAAGTTATGAATAATACAATAGTATTCGTATGAAAGCAGTTCTGCCACAGGTCATTCGGTTTTATAGCGCAGAGTAGTGCTACTTTATTCAAGCATCCCGTCAGTGCATTGCTCCCATGAGACTTCAAGCTCCAATGCCAACACCAGTGCCTGATATGAAAAAGCAGTCTACCCAGATCCATTCTCTACAAGAAGCTTGAGCTGTCAGTCAGAAATAGCTACTCTGGATTCTTTACAAAACTAGTGTTCCAGCTCAGATATGGATGCAGAGGCCACTGTCTAAATTAGTTCTGCGAGCACTAACGACTGTTAAGAAGGAAGTGGCTTGCAGCCGATTCCAAAATATGCAAAGCTGAACACACCACTGACAATTGCATGGCGCTGATGCTACTTGCTGGACGCACTGGACAAGGTCGCATTTTATGCATGATCAATGCACCTGTGCGGCCAACGATCTTATCAGTTGTGCAACAAACGTGCCTGGTAGCAGGTATATGAAAACACGAGAGGCTTTAGTTAATTCACTGCTCACATCAAAACAGCTGTTCAGCAGGACAAATTAACCCTCCCAGCCAGTACTTGAGTACCAGATTGAAGTCTTTTGCCGCATCTAAAAGCAGCAATAACCTCGTTGTGCTACTTATATTGTAATTAGAGATCCGATCTTCCGGAATTACACAATCTGAAAATTAAACAAACAATCTAGCAGACTGAGTCTGTTATTTATATTCTACACAGCCGAACCTAATTTGATGAATAAAACTTAGTTTGATGAATAAAACTAATCAAAAAGTAGTCTAGTTGGTCTGCCTTTTATATCAGTGGGAATTGTATATGTAATGTTTGATGCAATATTGATTATAGCAAAACTGTTTGTGTAATCGTGTGGTCTCAAATAACCAGTACAAAAAAAGTCTCGAAGAAAAGCAATTTCCAGGTGATCTGAGCGCCTGCTTTCAAAATTGTTTGAATCACCTCGCTTGTTGCATGCTGGCCCCATCTGTGGGCACCAATGTAAACTGCAGCCGTAAGCAGAGTACCATCTGAATAAACCATGCTACTTCTTGTGTCTACTTTACTACCTGTGTTTGCTACTTCTATCTTCAGCAGAGATGGACATCCTCACGAGGGCGAGCCCTCATGAGGGCGTCCTCGACCTCACCTTATGTAATGTCCCAGACGGGATCTTTAAGGTACAATAGAAGATAATGATGATGGACCTCATGAGGATTTCATTCGGTGAGATGATGGTGAGAAAGGGTGGGTGCATGAGAATTCGTGGGGACGAGGATGAGAGAGGAACGACGTAATGAGGTGAGGGCGAAGGAGGCCAAAATGTACAGTCTGAGGACGAGGTTGATGGCTCGACCGTACTCTAACCTAACGCTTTTTTCTTTGCAGCCAGATATGAATTCCCGTTTTAGAAAGCCAGTTCATAGTATGAAGGTTACTGGAGAAGGCGTAGTTTCTGCAGTTTGCACTTACACGAGGCGAACACGAAAAGCGGAGAGCCGGACACCTTCTTGAGAACGTCCCCGCGATTTTCTACACCGCTGACTATGCTATGCCGAAAAGAGCGCTCTTCTATCTGAAAAAAGCCTATTTTAAAAAATTGTTTCAAGATTTAAGTGAAACACCCTGTATAGTGCTGGCCGTCCGGGCCGTCCGGGCAGCCGCCGGTGCAACGGGAACCGTGGTACCGAAGTTAGCATTTTCATTTTCAGCCCCGAGTCTGTCAGATTGTCAGATTGTGGAGTAAAGCATGTAGAAATTATACTTTATAAGGCTATTCAGTTCTCAAGTTTTAAGCATTTTTTCCGGAATGAAGTGCGATGTCAGCATAACAAGGTTTAGAACTGGCTGGAACGTAAAAATGTTTCTACGAAATTCCGCTGTCAAATCAAAGCCTGTTGGCGGGGTTGGTGTAGAATTTTTTCACTAACACTGTGAGTAGTTCAGTAATTCAGTACAGTCGTATATTTCTATTTTCACTAGAATTGATGTACAGAAATTGGCGCAGCGATGTAGAGGCGAGGACAACCACAGTAGTCTTACCATGTAAATAAAGCAGCAGCTTAACCACCTTAGTCTTAACCATCGCTCGCTTCGCCTTGCATTGTACGCGGTGCTAAAAAAGAAAAACTTAGACTGCTCTCCAAATAGCAGGAATATGTCTTTTGTTTATTTCTGTGCCTGGTGAGAGACGTGACCACATAATCGCGTGCCTGAATTTATGAACCAAATATCTTGCAGGCAAGGTAATGAATTAACACTCAGCGTTTGGGTAATGCATAGATGTCAATCAAAAAAAAATCACCGGCCGATTAGCTTGGGTTAACCACGAATTATCGTGCGCTATCACCATCAGCCCTGGGTTTGCGTTGTTTATCTTGAATTTCTATGCATTTGCTTGCCCTGAACTGGATTACATCGGCTTATAAGTCATACTGACACCGCCCATTCATCGTCGTCGTTCTACTAGAACCACGAGAGCGCGGAATGCGCGCGCGAGCTGGCCTTAGAAAAAGAAGCCGAAGTGTCTGGCTGCGAATGCTCCGCTTTTGGGACTGCTAGTGACGTCCGCTGCAGTCACCTACTTTGACGTATCCAACCGAGCTGTACCACCCATGACATCTGGTGGAGGGCGCAGGGTAACGCATTCCATGCCTCGGACTCCCCCAGCAAGCAGGGATTCAAGTCCTCGAGGGTCATCTGCCATCGAGGTGACGCCTGCACACCACGGCAGCCGCCGGCTTCAAGGCCTTCAACCCGAGTTTGGGCTTCTGGAGTCTCGCTCAACCCAAGCGGTTCGTTCAGCGCCATCGTCGATGACCGTCCAGCCCGAAATAGGCATGCAGACGACGATTATTTCACGTTCTGTTGTGCTGCAGCAGCCTCGGGAGCCACCGATCTTCCAAGGTTCTCCAGGCGAAGACCCGGAAGACTGGCTGGAGAAATTTGAACGCGTGGCCCGGTACAACAGATGGGCGGAAGACTCCAAGCTTCAACACGTGTTCTTTTCGCTGGAGGGCGCAGCTCGTACGTGGTTCGAGAACCGGGAGTCGTCCATAACGACGTGGAACGTATTTAAAGACCAGTTCCTGAAGGATTTCACCACGGTGATTCGAAGAGAACGGGCCGATCTGCTCCTTCAGTCCCGAACCCAGCTACCAAATGAAAGCATACTGGTATACTTCGAAGAGATGGCAAAGTTATTTCGTCGAGCTGAACCGGACATGACAGAGCAGAAGAAACTCCGGTACCTTATGCGAGGTGTCAAGGAGCAAATCTTTGCCGGACTGGTTCGCAATCCACCGAGCACGGTCGCAGAGTTTGTGTCGGAGGCAACCACCATGGAAAAGACACTCGATATGCGGTTGCGGCAATACGAGCGTCAACCTTTGGCCATGACTGCGGCAACCACGGACATCAGTAACACCCACATGCTTCGCGAAACCGTACGAGCTATCGTTCGCGAGGAGCTCCAGAAGCTGTTCCCGGCTACGCCGCCTGCGCCAACGGTTACTGCTCTATCCGAGGTTATTCAGGAAGAGGTGCAACAGGCGGTTACAACACCAGCTCCCTTTCAGCCGTCCACAGCCCCACCGCCAATGACATACGCCGCTGTTGCTCGTCGCGCACAACTGCCGCCGACTCGTCTTCAGGAAACCCCGGCCACTTTTCGGCCGCCACCACCTGCTTGTCCTGCTCCATCGTATCCCCGTAAAAGTGACATCTGGCGCACTCCCAACTACCGTCCTCTCTGCTATCACTGCGGTGAACCGGGCCACCTGTACCGCAACTGCAGGTATCGTCAGATGGGCCTGCCGGGGTTCCTTGCAGATGCACCACGTCCGCAGCCTGGGCAGCGACCCAGAGAAATCAACGATTATCTGGCCGAATCTGCCGGTGGGACCCGCAGGTCGCCGTCCCCACGTCGTCGGTCTTACGGTGACTTTCCTCGGGGAAGGTCGCCAAGCCCCAGCCAGGAAAACTAAAAGCAGCAACCTTTGAGGGGGACGTTGCTCACCGACGAAATGTAACAGACCCTCCTACGCCGCAACTAGGTGGCCACCCGATGCCACGACCGAATGCCGTCCAACACCGTGAAACCCCGACTCGACGGGAATGCCACCTGACGTATCGAAGTGAACCCGCGCCGCACCGCAGCCGTGACCGAACACCGCGCCGTACCGCTCACACGCCGTCTACGACAGCAAACCTGAGCATTTCCCTCGACGCAACAGACGTCACTGCACTCGTCGACACAGGGGCGGATTACTCTATCCTCAGTGGAAATTTCGCCGCCACTCTGGAAAAGGTCACCACTCCGTGGATGGGCCCACAGATTCGTACAGCCGGGGGTCACTTAGTTACACCGACCGGGACTTGCACATCAAGAGTAGCAGTTCAAGGCGCAACCTACCTGGCAACGTTCGTTATACTCGAACATTGTTCACGTGACGTCATTCTCGGGATGGATTTCTTGACCGAGAATGGAGCGGTCATCGACCTCCAGTCAAAGGCCGTGTGTTTCTCCACAGAGAACGCAATACACAGAGATCCAGACCATCCGACCGCACTTCGCATCCTGGATGACCACGTCACCATCCCAACTCGTTCGAGTATTATGGTTTCTGTCGGCGCCAAGGCTGTGCGGAATTTCGAAGGCGTTGCGGAAGGCAACCAGATCTTGCTTTTTTCCAGGAGCCTTGCTGTCGCCAGAGGAGTCGTTAATCTCGTCGACGGAGAAACAGAAGTGCTGATAACCAATTTCGGTGGTGCACACCAATATCTGAACGTGGGAACCGTTGTGGATCACGTTGATGTCATCGCCCATGTCAGCAGCACACCCAGTATTTCCACAATGTCGTTGTCGCAAGAGCAGAGCCCAGTCACTGGTTTCACGTTCGACGTCAATCTAGCACTCTCCCCGACGCAGCAACAACAAGTTAAAGATCTTCTTCTGCGCTACGGCGACATCTTCTCGGTATCATCGTGTGTTGGACGAACTCACCTAGCGAAGCGTCGCATTATTATGGACGATAACGTGCACCCTCTCCGACAGTCCCCCTACCCAGTGTCTCCCGCTGAACGCGACGCTATTGGCCGCCAAGTCAAGGAAATGCTCCGCGACGACGTAATTCGTCCTTCCCGGAGTCCCTGGGCAGCGCCAGTCGTCCTTGTGAAGAAGAAAGACGGAACATTGCGGTTCTCTGTAGACTACCGTCGCTTAAACAAAATCACCAAAAAGGATGTCTATCCTCTCCCCCCCCGGATCGACGACGCTCTGGATCGCCTTTGTAGCGCTAAATACTTTTCTTCGATGGACCTCAAGTCAGGTTACTGGCAAATTGAGGTCGATGAGCGGGACCGTGAAAAAACAGCTTTAATTACTCCAGATGGCCTGTATGAATTTACGGCCATGCCCTTTGGACTGTGCTCTGCACCGGCAACTTTCCAACGCCTCATGGATACCGTCCTTGCCTATTTAAAATGGCAGACGTGTCTCGTCGATCTTGACGATGTTGTCGTCTTCGCCCCGTCTTTCCAGGAGCATCTTCACCGCCTCGATTTGGTCCTACAAGCAATAAGGTCTTCTGGACTCACGCTCAAAAATGAGAAATGCCACTTTGCGTATACAGAGCTGAAGTTCTTAGGGCACGTTGTGAATCAAGCCGGTGTTCAGCCTGATCCTGAAAAAACAACAGCTATTGCCCATTTTCCGCCGCCGCAAGACCTGAAAGCTGTCCGCCGTTTTCTTGGATTGTGCGCGTATTACCGTCGCTTCGTGAAAGATTTTGCTCGCATTGCCGAGCCGCTGACGCGCCTAACAAGGTCGGACAAACCTTTCACATGGGATGCAGCGCAAGAAAATGCATTCCGCAGCCTTCAAAGCCTCCTGCAGGCGCCTCCCGTTCTGGCTCACTTCGACGTAAACGCTGACACGGAGCTCCATACTGATGCCAGCAACATCGGCTTAGGTGCTGTCCTGGTCCAGATCCAAGCAGGTCAAGAACGGGTCATCGCTTACGCAAGTCGATGTTTGTCACTAGCCGAATCAAACTTTTCCGCTACCGAGAAAGAATGCCTTGCCATTGTATGGGCCACTTCGAAATTCCGACCGTACCTTTACGGCAAAAATTTTAAGGTGGTGACCGATCATCATGCCTTATGCTGGCTCGCAAGCCTTAAAGACCCGTCCGCTCGCCTCGTCCGATGGAGTCTGCGGCTCAAGGAATACGACATGACTGTCGTGTACAAATCCGGGCGCAAGCACTCTGACGCCGATTGTCTGTCCCGCGCCCCAGTAGATCCTTCTACCGACGCCTGTAATGATGACGACATCTTACTGACTGCTCTCCGCGCCTCCTGCCTCGCTGACCAACAATGCGCCGACCTCGAACTTCGAGATGTAATGGAATTTCTCAACGGCAGCAACACGACCGCCCCACGCGCTTTCAGGCGCGTGTTGCCATCTTTATGCATCCGCAATGGTCTTCTGGTCAATAAAAATTTCGCTCCAAACAATACGCAATACCTAATCGTCGTACCGCATAGCCTGCGCAATGAAATCCTCCAAGCCTCCCATGACGAACCCACTTCTGGACATTTGGGCATAACCCGTACGCTAGCCCGAATCCAAGAGAATTACTACTGGCCTCGTCTCCGTGCTGATGTCACTCACTACGTCAGAACGTGCCGAGCCTGTCAGCGTCGCAAGGTACCGTCAACCAAACAAGCTTGGTTCTTGATGCCCATTAGCCCACCCACAAGGCCCTTCCAACGAATAGGAATGGACATGCTGGGTCCGTTCCCACGTTCGAACTCTGGCAACAAATGGATAATTGTCGCGACGGACTACCTTACCCGCTATGCAGAAACGTCAGCTCTACCCAGCGGCACCGCTTTAGAAGTCGCTAAGTTCTTCGTGCATCAAATCGTACTCCGCCTTGGGGCACCTGAAGTGCTGATCACTGACAGAGGCCCTGCGTTCATGGCTGAGCTGCTGCAGGAGATCTTGGTTTACAGTCATACCGACCACCGCCGAACAACGTCGTACCACCCTCAAACGAACGGGTTGACTGAAAGACTGAACCGAACCCTTTCTGACATGGTTTCCATGTACGTCGACATTGAACACAAAACGTGGGACGAAGTGCTTCCTTATGTCACCTTCGCCTACAATACGGCCATGCAAGAAACAACGCAGATGTCCCCATTCCAACTCGTCTACGGCCGTGCAGTGACGACGATGCTCGACGCAATGTTTCCACATCTGGACGACTCTAGCCTTCACACTGATACCTACACGTTCCTGGAACGCGCTGAAACTGCTCGCCAACTGGCCAAAGTTCGAATTCAGGACAAAACAACTTCGAGATGCAGATCCCTACAATCGGCGCCGTCACGACGTCCATTATGCGCCTGGCGACCGTGTGTGGGTGTGGTTCCCCATTCGGCGACGAGGACTGAGCGAAAAACTCCTCCATCGCTACTTCGGACCATACCGCGTGGTCAGGTCATTGGGCGACCTCAACTACGAGGTCATTCCCGATGGATTTCAGAAGTCCCGACGGTCCCCGTGCCCTGAAGTGGTTCACGTGGTCCGCCTGAAGCCTTATCACGATCGGTAGCCTCGCCCACTAACCCCGTTCAGTCCTTCCGACCTCTCCACTCACTCCCAGCATTGGGACGATGCTTCTTTTTGCCGGGGAGTAATGACACCGCCCATTCATCGTCGTCGTTCTACTAGAACCACGAGAGCGCGGAATGCGCGCGCGAGCTGGCCTTAGAAAAAGAAGCCGAAGTGTCTGGCTGCGAATGCTCCGCTTTTGGGACTGCTACTGACGTCCGCTGCAGTCACCTACTTTGACGCATCCAACCGAGCTGTACCACCCGTGACAATATAATATAAGTTCGCGTTATATTGCATCATTTTAGACTAGTGCTGCCGTAAAATGGGTTAATTCTCTACATTCACACATGCAAAGTAATCCCGATTCCGCTCCTGGCGCAGAGGTGCAGCGGTCAAGCGGCGGGCCGCTACCCTACGATGGCGAGTGCTGCCATTGGTGGGGTTTAAGAGATCTGTGCTGTTTCTGAGGAATCTCTTGCGGCTAATTTTTCTCTGAAGTGCCACGGTTAACAGATCGCTCACGATCAGGTGAGAAGTTTGTGATGACGTCAGAACGTGACGTGACCAAAGCGTCCCGTGTGCCAGAAGAAGCCTTCAGACAGGGAACCGCTTTTCGGCGGAGTGCAAGCGCCAGGGCACTAAAACGGCAAACATGGGAATCGCTCACTCCAGACTCGAGGGGTTAGTGACTACCATATTCAGCCCAAATGCTGCATTTCAGTGACTCGTTTGATATTTTGAATGGCATGAATAATGTTTTATTTCACTTGACCGTACAAGAGCCCCACTACTGTGGAAAGCCGGCATCGCATTTGAGGAAGAAACAAAAAAAAGCAGTGCATAGCTGGGGGAGCCGCATCCGAAGCCGCGGCGGCGCTAAAAATCAGTTCAGCTGGCCGCTGCTTCTGACCACTACGCCACCGCCACAGCTTTTTTGATCGCCTATTTATTACATTAAATATATATTCCATTTTAACTAAATTATTTACAAGGCTTTTAGGAAACGCCACGAAACACATCGCAATAAAACAGAGCAGCAGAGTACTAGACGCGAGCTAAGGCTCAGCACATCACCAAGAGGAAATGCTACGCTCATTTAAAGTCGGTCGCTTCATACCCTTCCCTCAGAAGTACGATTATTTGGTAGAAATATTAACTTCGTGCCCGTACGAACTGCCAAGCTCTCGAACTGTGCTTTCAATGTCACGCTCCGCGGTGGCTCAGTGGTGAAGGCACTGAGGTACTGATCCGGAGTACCTGGGTTCGAACCATTCCGTGGCGGCCGCGTTTCGATGGAGGCGAAGGGCAAAAATGCTCCCGTGTGCTGTGCTATGGCACTGCACCTTAAAGACCCTCGGCGGTCTAAATTATTCCGGAGCCCTCGACTCCGGTACCTCTTCCTTTCTTCTCTCAGTCCCTCCTTTATTCTTTCCCTTACGGCGCGGTTCAGGTGTCCGCCGAGATGAGAGACACATACTGCGCCATTTCCGTTCCCCCGCCACCAATTTTCAATTTTCTTTCCATGTCGTCGCCTTTGTCAGGTACCTGCGTTCACTTGTGTTAAACCGCCAGTCTCTCACGCTGTAGTTTGAAAGCGTGGTCTTCGTCGTCTTCCATTGATGCGCGTGGAAGCGTCATCTGACCAGCATGAGCAAATCGCACGAAATGGTGGGAGATTAGAAGGAGTCAAATTCAGATGACTAAGTCCTATTACAATGTCATCTGGTAGTGATAATAAGCGACCTACAAGTTTTACTTGTATTGAGTCTATTTTGTATTTAGCACCTATTGTACAAAAATACAACGCGCTGACTTATTTTAGCAGTGCATATAGATAGCAATGAAATTTTATAAGCGTGGGCACATGCATGCACGCAGTGCATGCCAGAAGTAAAGGCAGCTTGATATTTTGGGGCCTAACACCGTAACTGTAGCGGGTTTGCCTCATGTATTAGCCAAAACAATACACACACGTACACAAACACACAACAATACGAGGACCAAGATTCTCGCCCAATAGTGCCTTGAGGGCTTGTCTTCTATGTTTGTTACTCAGTAATAACCCCAGAAGAAGCCGACTGCAAAAAATTAATCCCTTTTAAAAGGACTCTTCGAGAGGGTGAGGAACGGCCGATGATGTGAAGGCGAAGGAGGGCCAGCAAATTTCTCGGAGTATGATGAGGGTGAGGATAAGGAAGGCCCGTGGATTCGAAAGTGACGATGAGTAAGAACAAGAGAACTTGCCCACCTCTCGTCTTGAGACGACTGCAGTCGTGGTTTACTGGCACTCGTGGTTTTCTGCGCACTCGTGCGCTGCTACACGTTCGGCAAGCCGCCAACCGGGCAGTGCCGTACGTTTAGCTTGGATGAGCACAACACTAGGGCGTGGCGCCACACCATCATGGAGACAGACAGCGCAGTGGGATGCAGCCCCATCATGCAGCGTGCTTTCAGACGGCACGAATTGTCGCCTCTCCTAACGCGGACAGCGCTTCGAAATTACACTCAGTGATGTCGGCGTATACGCTTCGACCGAAGCATTTCAAGTGGGCACATTTTATCCGGGTATAAAATACGATAGTCGCTACAGCAAATTCATCCGCGCGTCAGTCACGCACCCACTGGCGGACATCGCACATACCTTCAGAGTTCTAAATATGTTTGACCTAGCTTAGCTAATGCAGCGGACTGCTGAGAGGTATGGTATGATACCTTTCTTTCTGCTGAATTCGCACATAAATTGTAGTCAATAAAGTAATGACACGAGGAGCTGAGATAGTATCGAGATTCATGAACAGATAATGCGATGTCACGAGAAACTGGGACAGCAGTGAGATTCATGAAAAGATAATTTCTACAGTCGCTCTAGCTTAAGCTCTGCTGTGCATGCATCAACACTGGTAAGCTTAAACTTATATGTATAGCCTTCAGGGAGCAAGCGAGCGGGTGCCGCATTGAGCACGGTTCGTCCGAACGTCCCTTTTAAGCACAGGCTGTGCATTGGATGCCACAAATTACATACGCAGCTTGAAGCAGTTCGCATTACTTAAGCGCTTGTTACGAATTGTCCAAATTTCTAACCGCTGTCGTCGGCCGTCAGTAAAGATGACCGTCGAGGTTGTTGCGATTCAGGAGGTCACGGTGAACACAGGCCAAAAGAGCGACGGCACTCGGTGGGTGTTACACACTTTGGGCTTAGACACGTAGGGCTATGTTTGAAGTCAGTTTGTATCGCGATTGAAGAAAGGTACGAAAGCTACGCTTGAAAGTATGAAAGTTATATGATTGCTTTATACTAAATGGTAATGAATTCCACAAAAATGAGGCAAATTAATTTACTGTGAAGTTACCGTAATAACCGTAGTTCGGTAGTATATATTGTGTTGGCATGAAACGGATGTGAAATTTCGTCGAGGAAATTGGATACTATTAATTACAGGAATGAGTATTAATCCTTGCGTGAACATAAAGATAAGAATGCCAAGATAATAATGGGCCATGGTTGACACCCCTAGGATTAGATGAGCCTGCAGTAAGAGAGCACCACTGTAAAGTAGTTCTTGAAGGTAATAATGCGCATGGATTCAGTATGTGTTGTAGCGTTGATATGTGTGTTCTGTAGGTGTTTCCCCAAGAGGAAATACAATCGTTATTGTGATTGTGTGATGACCTGGAGCTCGCGCGTTTGAAGCTCGAAAGCCCGTTGTCTGCTATCATTGCAACAAGAAGGGTCACATCTCAGTTAACCGGAAACAGCAAAAGATGGCGTTCACGTGCATGCGAGAGTCGGAGGAAAACCCTAAATTGCTGGAGCCATACATGCGGGACGTGGTTATAAATGGCAAGAAACTCAGGGCACTGCGGGATTCAGCGGCTACCATGGATGTTGCTCACCCGTCCTTTGTCTACTCCACAGACTACACCGGCAAATGCATCTGGATTAAGCGGGTCGCCGAAGAACAGAGTGCATGCTTGCCTATAGCGAAGGTGACCCTATAGGGGACTTTTGGCAGGCTAGACACAGAAGCGGCAGTTAGCGCAAACTTACCGAAACACTTGTCCTACCTGTTTTCGAACAAATCAGAGCAGCTGCTGGAAGAGAAAGGTCTCTCTTTCACCTCGGGCTTGGCTTGCATGGTGCTAACGCGTTCTCGAGCACGAAAGCTCGCAAAGAAACTCGACTGCGCTCCGATAAATGAGCAGGCACCGAACCACTCTCCCGATCAGCCGGGGGATCCTTGCAGAAAAATGATTCGTCTAAACCGCATGAGCATGACCATGAAGGTGTTTCTGAACAAGCGGTAGCTCATGAAATCCAAGAAACTGCCGATTCCTTAGAGAATGGGGCAACATGAACCAATGCGAAGGGTTCGACATTAACACTTGATTCGACTTGTTGGCAGGATTTGACTAAGGTTGATAGGAAAGCACTTATTGCAGAGCAGAAAAACGACCCATCGTTAAGAGCTCTAAGCAATAAGGTGAGCGAAGGAGCCGCCAGAAAGAACATCAGCTTTCATGAGAAATCAGGCCTTCAGTACCGGAAATACTGCGACTCAAAGGGACTCGCATATGAGCAACTCCTAGTGCCTGAGAAGTACCGGTGGCAGCTTCTAGAGCTTGCACACGGAAATGCATGGGTGGGCCACCTGGGCATAAAGAAAACAAAATCTAGATTAGCCCTCGAATATTACTGGCCTTGCTGGTGGAAAGATGTGGAACAGCTTGTTAGATCTTGCGACACCTGTCAGCGGGTCGGCAAGTTGACGGATAAATGGAAAGCACCCATGACACTAGTTCCCATAATTACAGAGCCCTTTCGGCGTCATGTAATTGATACTGTCGGCCCACTGCCAGTGTCCAACTCTGGTTGTCGCTACATTCTGACCACACTGTGCGTGGCAACCAAATTTCCCGAGGCCATTCCCTTGAAGGAGCTAAGTTCCGCATGTGTTGTAGACGGCTTTTTGTCAATTTTCTCTCGCGTGGGGTTCCCTGCAGAGATACAAAGCGACAACGGGAGCGTGTTCACAAGCTGCTTTACAACAACGTTCTTAGAACGGTGTGGGAATAAAATAATCCGCAGTTCCATTCACCAACCACAGTCAAATCCAGTAGAGCGTATGCACTCAGTGCTAAAGCGGATACTTAGGTCTCTGTGTTTTGAGCATAAGGGAGATTGGGAAGGCTGCATTCCAGCAGCAATCTTTGCAATGAGATCCGTCCCCCACGAAAGCACAGGATTTAGCCCCGCTGAACTAGTCTACGGGCATGATTTGAGGACCCCATTCCGCATGCTAAGGGAGTCATGGGAGGGTTACGGAGAGGATCCCTGTGTAGTGGAATACGTCCTGAAACTATTGGAAAGATTTGCGAAAACAGAGACCTCGTAGAAGCAAATGTCAGAGCAGCGCAGTCACTGTCTAAAGTGTACTACGACAAATCGGCACGCAAGCGCACCTTTCGGCCTGGTGACCAGGTGATGTTGCTGCGTTCATCAAAAAGGAACAAATTTGAGGTGCAATGGGAAGGGCCAGCTAAGGTGGTGTCCAAGATTTCTGACACCAACTATGAGGTCAAATTTAAGAGCAAACACAATCGGATAATCCACAGTAATTTGATGAAGCCTTATGTGCACCGTCAGGCCATGGTTAACATGACGCTGAACATGCCAGAGGAAGACATCTCAGACATACCTTATGTCCCACATGAGGACGAGCCAGCAGCGAATGAGCTGCTAAATTCAATCGACAGAGTGCCACGTTTGACGAAAAGTCAACGAGGAGACATGAAAAACGTCATTCGCGATTTTGAGTCGGTGTTTTCAAACAAGCCACGATAAGTAAGAGTGAGTGGTGTAACGTATCTTGACTCTAGGTATTGGGGCGGACAAAATTGAACGCCACGTCGGTGAAATCAAGTTACTCATTCCCGTACCGCGTGCCCTCTAAGCACCAACCTGATTTCATTTAGCGGATTTTTTTTCTATCCAAGTGAGCATCGAGCGGAAGCACACGCCTTGGACAGGTGCCCTGTCAATACTACTCCTCGGGAGACACCATGTGTTCATTCAGGCAAAACATTTGATCTCTTCAAGTTTTAGTTGAAGGTTTTTAAGTGCAGTTTTGGCCCTGAGTTTTGGTCTGGCGGGTGAGTGGGTTCTGAGGGCACGCGCTTTTGTCAGTTGTGGTTTGGCGTCTGTGATTCCTTTTGCCTAGTATTGCAGAGAATTTCCCAAAACAGCCATCTGACGTGGGGAAGCGATGCCGAGCTTCCGCACTGAAGGTCATCAGAAGACTCCCAAAGAGCATCTGGTTCCTGGCACGCCGAGTTATGCGAGCTACGTGCGAGCAGTTCCTCTTCCGGGCACAATATCTGGCGGCGGGGGTGCTGTTGTGCTTGCGCTTCCTTCTTGCTGTGGAATTCGGTGAAGTTGGTCATGGGGAGGATTCCCTGAAGACCACCGCGAGGGAGGGTGAACCCTCTGGGGGAGACGTGACTGCAGGACTGCCAGAGGGAACGACGACAATAGCGTCCCCACGTGTTCGAACAGGAATGCCGGAAGCAGCGACGACAATAGCGTCCCCAGGTGTTCACAAGGAATGCCAGCGACGACCGTAAGCGTATTCGTTCCGGTCCTCGCCACGACAATGTACGGTACCAGTGTGGTCCCCTTCAGTCACGCTGGATTTGAACAATTGCCCGAGTGGCGCATCTTCGACAGAACTTCCGCGTTCCGGCCACCAGTACAAGCTCTTTCGACACCTGCTTGGAGACAGCCTGCATTCCTGTGTCATGCAGGTGCCCTCCGGGTCAACATATGCGCGGTCCGGACGAACGTGCGCGGCCACCTGGAGGCCGCGGGGACGACAACGTGACCAGGTCCTGTTCCCTTTCCCTCGACCGAGCTGCGAAGAAATATCAGGACCGTCCTGCCGTGGGTGGTACCATCAGTGCCATCGTGTGATTGGACACCATTCTTCGAACCTTATTCCCCAGCTAGGGATCTGGGGAATACGAAGAGTATTTAAGGAGCTGCTGGTTTGATGCCTGAAGAGAGCCCCCTTCTTGAGAGGTATCAGAGACTCCTGCTCCTAAGAAGCTACCTTTACTGAGAATCACTCTTATTTGCCCGTACTTGTACATAATGTAAATAGTCCTTGTATAAAGTTTTTCGACTTTTCTTCCTCTGATCGTCCTCGTCTCTTCTCCGGCCCAGTCACGCTACCTGAATCCCAACAACTGGTAGCAACGGTGGGATGTTGCTACCTGAATTCCAACAGCCTGTGGAATTTTAAGCAGCAGTCAAGTTCTTCTCCAAGAAACATCGCAGGATCAGTAGCAGCGTTTTTTGTTAGAATGAATGGAAGAGTGTGGAGATTCAAGAATAGTCGTATGGGGTGATGAAAAGAAGAAAAAGCAAGATTTACAGGCATTAATACTCAGCATTTTGTTACACCAGGTTGCTAGGTTTGCAGCATCAGCATTCTTGTTTTTGTGCTAAGGAATCCATGCACTTCTAAGATGGTAGTATGGTAGCATCATCGGCATAGAATATACATTCAGAAGAGGTAAGGCAAGATGACCGATAAGTAATGTATATAAGGAAAAGAAGTGGTCTAAGGATACATTCCTGAGGAACACCAACGTTAGTATTGTGTTCGGTACAGAGCAAGTACCAGAGATGCAAACGGCTTGGGTCTGGTTAAGCTAGTAGCTGCGAATAAATATTAGTGCAGGACCAGATACTCCAAGGGCATTAATTTGTCGAAAAGTATGTTTTGATTAATTGAATAAAATGTCCTTGAGAGATCAATGAATATTGCGGCTCTGAAATTACCTCAATCAATAGCTTCTTTAATTTTATCTTTTAAAAAGATTGAAGCTAATTTATTTGAATAGCCATACCGGAAGCCGAACTGACTAGATGATAGGTTAAATTTTGTAAGATATTTTCACATACGGATGAAGAATACTTTTTCTGTGCCTAAGTATCCCACCTAAGTAAACAAACTTGTAGCATACTACCGCAGTAAGCTTGTAAGCAAAATTTTGGGAGCCTTTGGTCAGGAAGTACACATCGTGCTGGAAGCAGCGGCTGTCTCCTCCTTCATTAAGCTCTTGAGCATGGCATTCTGAGCTTTTTCCCAGCCAGTAATTAACATGCCACAAGCAACGGTTGCCTGCTGCCGTAGCCAGCTTGCTGGCTTGCAGTTGTGAGCCTGCTAAACCACATCAATCCGCCTTTTTCATTTTCCTGTGCTGCCACCTCGCGTACAACGCTGGAAGCTCACTGGTAGGGTACTGCGCGCCCAACCCGGCCGGACTCAGTGCCGCTGCGGAGCACGTTTTGTTGGAATCTGTCAACGATGGCGTGTCCTGGGCAGCACCTGGTACCTGGAGAATATCTAGGGTTGACTGATGGCTTGGTGCGAAGTCCGAGGCAGGCTGTAGTGCCCACTGAAAATCAAATTCTTCAGTATCTCCGATTATCCGGCATGCGATGCGAACACCAGCTAGCAAGGGCCGCCGCTTCAGAGATGAAGGCTACATTCGGAACATAATGTTCAATGAAATATCCCCGATCAGCGAGGTTGTCGTTTTCCGCTGTATATGCCTGCCATTCATGAAAGGTGGATACTACATCATGCACGCCGTAGTACAGAAAACGACTGGGGACAACAGTTTTCACAAGCAATCGTTGTGCTCAAGCGCTGCAGAATAGCTACACGAGCTATAAAAGCACAAGCGTACTCGCAACAAAGCAGCTCTGTTAGCATTTCACTGTATTTTCCCACAACACACCTCTGCATAGGTTAAACAAGCATGTGCGTCCCTAAAGACGAGCGCGATAGGCGCACATTAATCCATTCCGGCGATATCACGCAGAGCTCTTCATCATGGATATTTTCGAACACACGCATAACGCACCTTCTTCTTCTTCTGCCTCTTAATACATGGCACATACCCACACGGGGGGATTGGCCAGGGTGTAGTGCCATAAACAAGGAAATTTCCAATAGGAGATTATGACAAAATTTTAGCACCATGCGTGAATGCTCTCGTAGCTTCTTTTTCGTTGCCCGCTCCATCGCGCGTTGAAAGCGGCTCACAGCACTTGCCCATTCGGCCTTCTTGCTTGAGAAAGCAAAAAGCGTCGGAACGTAGTCTGGGTGCCGCGGTGACATTCGAGGCCTTCCTGCCCATGAATAAAACACTTCGTGATAGACTGCACACGCATTTAACCACAGTACCTCATCCGTACCTGTCACAAAGTGATTCCCGCACAGTCTTGACGTGCTTGACGGTGCCCAAGGGCGGCACGATCGTCGAGCCGGCGAACTGCTTTTATCCACGCTTCGCGTCGAAGGCTGTCCCGGGAAGCGCTCGGAAAGCGAAAAAATCCGTGTTTACTTCCCTTTACAAATTGGGCATTGCTGCCGTACGCAACACATTTCGTAGGTATCGCCAAATGCGTCGCGCTGAACGCCCAACGGCTGCAGCAACGCACCCCGCGTAGGAAGCCGGTTTGTTTACACTTCCACGACCGGTCTCGAGTGGAGCGAGCGACCCTTCCAATATGTTTCGCGACACCGCCGCCAGGGGATGGGCGCATGCGCAGTCGCGTCGTGAAAAAGGCGGATTATTGCGCAGGAAGCCGCGGCTGCGTTGCATTGTGTGTGCAGAAATGTTTACTCTCTCGGGCAGTGAAGCATCACCAGTACAAAAGCAATTTTTTGTAGCGTGAGCTGCACTGGCCGAGGTGGAGCTGTTTCGCATGGCTCCTGGAGAGCCGTGCTGCGCATGCAAGAGGAGCAGTGACGTCACACGGTGCACAGCTGGAGCGCCGAAGCCGCCGCCGCCGCGCGCGCCTCGCCGGTATTCGCATTCCAGAGTAGTGGCAGTCATAGCCGCGGCAGACGCACTGGCGCCGACGCGCGCCCAGCTGTGCGCCTCCGTTGCGCACTAGCCATGTCTGACGCTGCGCCGCAGCCGCTTGATAGCGCCTTTCAATTTGTGCGCATGCGCAGGGGTAACAGCGAGGGCATACATATAGCGGGGCGTTTGCTAGTGTGCTATCGCCATGTAGAAGGAGAGCGAAATTGCTGCTCACTCTACGTATATCCTGGCATAGCCAAGCTAAGCCACTGCTAAATTTTAAAATAAACTGGTGGGCTTGGTTTATCATTTCTTTTTATAAAAGTTGACAGCATTTTTCATTCACTATTTCAGGTTGTAAGGAAAGGTTGTGTAGCCCTTGTGTAGCTTTCTATTCTCAATGTTGAAGATATAAAACATGTAAAACCTGTACTGTAGCTTAGTGTGTTTATGCTGAAAACTGGTTTGCAACCGCGTAAAGTCATATTTTTAACATAAGTAAAAACCTTTACTTCATTCCTTGACTTGCAGAGGTTTTTGGTAAAAATGGTAAAATAACAATCAATCTGAGGCATTTTCACAATTCTGTGGTAGGGTAGCAATCTTTCCCTGTGAAACTTGCTCAATATCTAGTAAAACAGGGTAGCAGAAGTTCTGTCACAAATAAGTAGTTGGTTTCAACTGCGTGAAAATGAAACAGCTCCATACCTTCTAAAGTTGTTAGGACACCTTTTGCTTAATTTTTAAGGCCAGATATGTATCAAACAATTCCATTCATTTTATTGCCCTTCCAAATTGCTTGTACAGCAGCAGATTTCCAGAGCCACGCAGAAATCAGGGTCAGATATATGGGGCATTCTTGGGCAGCGTTACCATCTAGCCATGCATTTATTGTACTTCCTTCACCAGAAAAATGATGTTCGGTAGAGTTCCGGAACTACACACTGTAAAATTTTGTATAAGGGCCGTTATGCAAAATTTTAAAGTTTGTGGCGCGTAGCTGTTCCGATGACCTCCCGTCATAAATCTTCCACTGGAACTTATATAAAAAGAATATTGTAGCTACTTGCATACCTGTACTTACTTATCTGTAATAATCCAAAAAGCCTACTTTACATCATAAGAAGTTTGTCCTCACATGTAAACCGACCAACTGTTTCATACTTAAAACCTCAGTCCTTTCAGTGGAACTGGGAGCCTTGTAAAATTTTCTTCGCTAGCCGCTTCCATGTTTGGTTGTAAAAAGAATTGAATGAAACTCGAAAAGTATATACTTTTCTATAATCTTTTGGGGCGCCCCCTTTGTTTTGGCTTGCGCATGCTTTCATATGATCAGCCACAACTGATCTGATAGAGCTGAATTGCTGTGGTATTATTGGCTGCCAGGATTGTGAAAAAGTGCGGCAAGTAAATCACCAGTGGAATCAACAGAAGTGGCCGTGGGAGACGGAGTATCGTTTTCATCAGGCAGCAATAATATTTTGACTAAATAGCTACCGCAAGAAACGGGACGAGACAAGGACACACCACTAGCGCTTCTTCCTTCTCTCGTCCCGTTTCTTGCGCTAGCTGTTTACATGGCAAACCAATAGGCCCAAATTCGCGCCTTAACCACAATTTTCAGTAGCATGGAGGAACAATGATAGACAAAAGCTAGGAATTGTCGTGGGCACGGCACCATGACCAAAGTGCGGTAACTGGAGCGCTCAGCATAATGGCTGTGATAATTCAGCACCAGCACTGCCAAGAAGTGGACATACTTAGGTCAATCTTTTCCTGCTGCAGCGCTTTTCCTACTAAGCGTCGTGATGCTTTGGCCGGGCTTTGCATAGCCGCATCCGAAGGATGTGGCACTGATTTTCGCACATGGCGATGCTTGCAGCCAAGGAATTCCAAGTTAGTACGACGGTGGCAATAATTTGGCAGGCGTCGCCCAAGATGTGCTCTTGGCTGTCGATGATGCGTTAATTGGCAGCGGCAGATCCTTGGTGGCCTGGCCATGTGCAGAAAGCAGCACTGTTAGCGGGTTGGCAGTCGATGTTGTTCAGGCAGAGGGCAGCTAGCAGCAAGTCTCAACAAAAGATGGTTACATGCAGGGTTTTTCTCCTAAGACTTTACGCAATTTTTTAAAATAGGCTTTTTTTAGCGTTTTCCTATGCATAACATTATCAGCGGTTTATTTCTTCAGATTGCACATAAGACGGGTTAGCCAGCTGGATGGTTAATCAATATTGAATACTAAGTTTCTAATTATTTCTCTTTGGCTCCTTAATTACTGACAAGCGTGTAGCGCACAGCAAGTATTATTCATGTCAGTTTTTATAATTTCATATACGCCGTTTCACTCGCCGCTGTGACCCAACAAAGGTTTGCTGTTTCGACGAGTTGCGTGCACTAGAGAGGCTCCATTGCCTGCAAGCTCCTAGAAAACGCCTGCATTTTGGCGCGATGTAGCCAAAATCTGTTGGGTCACAGCACCGAGGAAAACCGCGTGTTTGAAATTCCAGAGGCTGATATTGGTATTACTTACGGTGGTCTATATGCCTATGAATAGTTAAGGAGTCTAAGAGTAATAGTTAGAAAGCTACCTATTCAATATTAGTCAACAATGCTGCAAACCAGCACGTGTCTTGCTTAATTCTGAAGTACTACACCGATGACAATGCTATGCCAAAAAAACGCTCTATTCGCTCAAAAAGTCAAATTTTAAAAATTGCGCAAAATCTTAGGAGAGGAACGTTGTAAAGTTCAATCCATTCCTTCTGTGCCAACGAGCCGCTGAAGATGTTATTCCAATCAAAAGATAGCTAACAACACCGCTGCTGTTCTGAACGCTAAGTGGGTGGACAGCAGCGAGAAATGAAAATGAAAATATGTTTTTGCGGAAAGTAAATGGCGGAGCATTTGTCTCACATCTCGGCAGACACCTGAACCGCGCTGTAAGGAAACAGATAAAGCAGCATGGGAACGAATAAATGGTTAGTTTTTAATAATTGGTTTTTTTTTGGTGGAAAGGAAATGGCGCAGTATCTGTCTCATATAACGTTGGACACCTGAACCGCGCCGTAAGGGAAAGGATAAAGGAGGGAGTGAAAGAAGAGAGGAACAAATAGGTCCGTAGTGGAGGGCTCCGGAATAATTTCGACCACCTGGGGATCTTTAACGTGCACTGACATCGCACAGCACACGGGCGCCTTAGCGTTTTTCCTCCATAAAAACGCAGCCGCCGCGGTCGGGTTCGAACCCGGGAACTCCGGATCAGTAGTCGAGCGCCCTAACCACTGAGCCACCGCGGCGGGGCAACGAATAAATGAAGAAAGAGGAGTCGTAGTGGAGGGCTCGAGAATAATTTTGACCACATGGGCATCTTTAACGTCCATTGACATCGCACAGCACACGGGCGCCTTGGCGTTTCGCCTGCATCGAAACGCGGCCTCTGCGGTCGGGTTCGAACCCGGGAACTCCGGATCAGTAGCCGAGCGCATTAACCACTAAGCCACGGAGTTCTAATGCTAGATGCACAGGAAGACGTTTAGGAAGCATCCGTCTGATTCGACGCTTTTCCGCAGACACACTCCAGTGTCCTAGACAAGGATAACCACATGTGCGTTGGCAGGAGGCAGTGTAGTCGCTGAAGAGCGTGATGGGCGCCGGACAGATCCACGGCCGCGTGTATGAACCACAAAAGCCTTTCGCCTTAAAAGAAACTATTTTTGCTTCCGAAGCAAATTGGCGCACGTGCAGGGGGCTCTGGAAGCGCAGGACGCATTGGCGCTCATTGGTAGCCTGCCCTTCGAGTTATACTACGTGCGCTCCTTATTATCCACTAATGTATGCGCTTCAGTGATTTGCATGGGTTTCATGTGATCTCTCTTTTGATTCGATTACAGATGGGGTTGGCGCACACTCCCACATCCCACTGAAAAAAATCAAATGCTCCAGCTTCCCCGATTAGGAGAAAAGGTGAGCTTCAGCCGGCCGTAGTTCAATGCACCGGCCTCCACCCGTGGACTCGGCCGCGTTGATCACCGAAGTCCCCGTACCAGGTAAGTATGACGGGGACGGACTGACTGACTGACGTTGCTGCGAGGAAGTAGGAAAAGGAAAGAGCACGGGCCTGCCTACTAGCTTAAGCCGAGCCACGCTCGCTGTCACGTGCTGAAAGTAGGAGACCTAAAGAATAGGAGGGAAAGATAGAAAAGGCGACGCGCGCTAATAGGCCTATATGCCCCGGGCAGATCCCGGAGGCAGTGCAGTACCGGGCCAACCCGTGCCAGAGTGCGTCTAGCACTCCGCCATATTTCGAAAATAAATTTAGTAGCTTGGGTCTAATGACCAGCAGCAGATGTAAAGCAGGTATCAGGTATCACTACCGATATCGACTGGGACTGACTGACTGATGTTTCCGAGTGGAACAAGGAAAAGGAAAGAGCACGGGCCTGCCTACTGGCTCACCGAGCCACGCTCGCTGCCACGTGCTGAAAGTAGGACCCTTAAACGATAGGAGGAAAAGATAGATAGAAAAGGCGCCGCGTGCTAATAGGCCCATATGCCCCGGGCAGATCCCGGAGGCAGTGCAGAACCGGGCCAACCCGTGCCAGATTGCGTCTAGCACTCCGCCATATTGCGAAAATAAGTTTAGTAACTTGGGTCTAGGGACCAGCAGCAGATGTAAATCAGGTATCAGGTATCACCACCGATATCGTCTGGGACTGACTGACTGATGTTTCCGAGTGCAAGAAGCAAAAGGAAAGAGCACGGGCCTGCCTACTGGCTCAAGCCGAGCCACGCTCGCTGCCACGTGCTGAAAGTAGGACCCTTAAAGATAGGAGGGAAAGATAGAAAAGGCGACGCGCGCTAATAGGTCCATATGCCCCGGGCAGATTCAGGAGGCAGTGCAGTACCGGGCCAACCCGTGCCAGAGTGCGTCTAGCACTCCGCTATATTGCGAAAATAAGTTTAGTAGCTTGGGTCTAAGGACCAGCAGCAGATGTAAATCAGGTATTAGGTATCACCACCGATATCGTCTGGGACTGACTGACTGATGTTTCCGAGTGGAAGAAGGAAAAGGAAAGAGCACGGGCCTGCCTACTGGCTCAAGCCGAGCCACGCTCGCTGCCACGTGCTGAAAGTAGGACCTTTAAAGGATAGGAGGGAAAGATAGGTAGAAAAGGCGCCGCGCGCTAATAGGCCCATATGCCCCGGGCAGATCCCGGAGGCAGTGCAGTACCGGGCCAACCCGTGCCGGAGTGCGTCTAGCACTCCGGCATATTTCGAAAATAAGTTTAATAGCATGGGTCTAAGGATCAGCAGAAGGTGTAAATCAGGTATCAGGTATCACCACCGATATCGACGGCGACTGTTAATTGGAAATTAGAAGCGATAGAAATTTTCACCTAAAATATAAAGGATTATGAGCTGGAATCAGAACCCACGTCCTCCGCATGGGAAACCTTCATTTCGGGAGACTTGTCTGCTCAACGGCTTTACAAGGACGTCAATTTTTGCAGTCTTGATGCCATAGCTGGCATAAAGAGGCTCTCGCGAAGCTGCCACACTCATCGATCTATCACGTTCCAGGTATCACTTGCGGTATTACAGTACGTTCTGTCCACCGCAATGGCTGAAGATGGAGGCGGTGGACATTCTTAATGCAAAAGGCGAATTTCTAGATAATAACATATGTGTTAGAGAAATACCAAGAAAAAAAATACAGGGCATACTGCCGCCCACCTGTCTCCTATTTACGAGGGGACGGTCCTAACATCCTACACACATATTGTGCGCGCACACACATTCACTGTGGAGAACATGTTGCCCCCTCCATTTCGTCGCAGCCCATATTCACCATCGTGCGTCAGGACAGCACCGGCTGGGCGAGGAGGAAAGTGTCCCTAATGGAGGAAGCGGAAACAGTGACGGGAGCGCCGCCTCGTAGGTTACGTGGATTTCCGCGGAGCCGTTGAGTATCTCTTCGGGATCCGGCCAGCGTCACGAGCGGCTCCAGCCGCTGCAGGCGCACGGAGATCCGTCGCGCCTTGCCGGTGGACTTCTGGTTCCAGGCAGCGAAGCGAGCGCAGCAAACGCGCGCTCTGCTTAACTTCCGGAGTAAATGCTCGGGGATGGTTCTGCCCCAAGAATGCGGCGCGCACGAGAAAACCGGGGCGCCATTGTCGGCGCATACAAATGTTCGCCGCCGATACTTCCGAAGTCGCGTCCCTGCCCCAGCCGGTAATTCGGAAGTCCTTATTACGTAGCCTTCTATTTCCGTTCAATGCCTCGTTGATAATTGGCAGCTAGCTGGCCCCCTCTGTCTAATAATTGCAAGAGTAATAAATAGCATATGAGTGTTCACAATTTGTCGCCCTTCCCTTTGTTCCCTCGAGCACAATCCCCTCCGCGGTTAGCGAGCGGGAACGCTGCATCCGCGGAGTGAAAGAGGGGGGGCGAAAGGCTGTCCCCCCAGATTTCCACAACACACACTCCCGGACGCAAGCGAACACACACACCCACGAACGCACGCACGCACGCAAGGGCACACACACAGAGTAGTAAGCAAATCTTCGCACGTACATACTCCCGACGCGGTCGCTCAGTTTTCATGGTGCTCGGCTACTGAACCGAAAGACAGAGGTTCGACCCGGCAACGGCGGTCGAATTTAAATGGAGGCGGAATTCTCGAGGCCCGTGTACTGCGCGATGTCAGTGCACATTAATGAATCCCAGGTGGTGAAAACTTCCGGAGCCCTTCATTACGGCGGCCGTCATAGCCTGAGTTGCTTTGGAACGTTACAGCCCCAAACCCCATTACCCAAATGCATACATGCAACTAACGTCCTTCTGACCATACGTCCTCCCGTAAATTCACCCATACGGTTGCGTTTTTTCTAACTTTCTAACCAATTACCATTCAGTTAAAGACCTAGGCGTCGAATACGTGCCGCGCCTTCATTACGCCACTACATGATTGTTATCATGGTGTCAGTGTGTTGATTTGATAAACACAAAAAAGAACACAAGGAGGGTTGTCACTAAAGAAACCTTTATGCATTTGCTTTCTCACGCCACTCTAAACCACGTGGTTATGACGTACCTTGTACGACACGCCTGCTTGGAATTATTGTTTAATAATGGTGTGTCGGTCGTAGCATTTTTAAAGCTTCATTCGCTTCCTAATTCTGTCACGCAATCCACGTGAAGTCGGCCTGGCGGATGCAAGGAAGTAAAGGCTAACGCTCTGACTAAAATATTTATTGATGTTACATGCGCGCGACGAGCCAACCGGACATACAAAGGCTATCACACTCGAAGAGAAGGACGCGGACACTAAAAACACGTGCGAGCGCGAACAAGGTCGCTTGCGAGGGAAGCTAGGAACTTGAGCTCGAACGCAAGAGCTAACGCATCAGAAAGCCATTCTGCTCGTTCGGAATGGAGAAAAAGTTGGCTTTCGTTCAAAACGTCTCTGTTTGGTCATATGGTGAGGTTATTGCTTGTTCATAAACGTATGAAATTTTTCCGTCTCGCTATGATTTTTATATTAATCTATTCTTTTGTTCTTGCGCTTCGCTGCGGACTAGAATAACGCCAATTTTCACAAACTTTGTTGATGATAATATTGCACTAATTTCAAGCGAACATGAGCACCCAGTCAAAACACACTACAGGATTCTAAGACAGAAAATTTCTGTAGCCTGCAGTCTTGTCGTATTTTGGGCATGTCTTATGTAGTCTGTCTTGTCTTCTGTAGTCTGTATTGTCTTTTGTAGTCTGTCCTGTCTTCTGTAGTCTGTCTTGTGTTTTATATTCTGTCTTCTGTAGACTGTCCTGTCTTATGTAGTCTATCTTGACTTCTGCAGTCTGTTTTGCCTTCTGTAGTTTGCCTTGTCTTCTGTAGTGTGTCTTGTGTAGTGCTCGTACACTGTGTCACAGTCATTACTGTGTCACCTGTCAATTAACACAGGATTTGTGTGTTCTGGAGTAGGCAATGCACAAAAACACACAGCTTCGTAATGGTCGCCTGTCAATTGACACAAGTTTTGTGCATTCCAGAGTAATTCATGAACAAAACCACTAGAAGTGAAATGCAAACGATCAATTTTTATTTACTGTTTTGTGCTTTTTTCGACCTTGCTGATTTACGCTGTCCAGCGTTGTCCTGGCCGCAGGTTCCTAGATACATCACCCACGATCCAAGAAAAGTGGTCTTTGTCTTGGCTGAAAAAAGAAAAATTAGAGATCATCGCAGGTGCCTGCACAAAAAACTGTGAAAGCGTTTACACCTCCTCGACGCTGGTCGCCTTTAAAATTTGGTTCCATCGTTATTTTCTCGTTGACTTAATTGGTTATCAATTAACTGTTATTTTCCCCTCATTTAATCCCAGCAACCATTTCAAGTTTTCAAATTTTCCGCCATGCATCATCCTCACTCACTGAATACCCGCCCAGTCTATTCAAGCGTTCATTGCCTTTTGCTTCTCATTAATTACCTAATTGCCTCTAATTTGTCATTCTTTTTCCTATCTCCTGGTTATGTATAGGTCACTTATCAATGGTCACGTGATTGCTCATTTCGAGTTTTCAAACTTGGCGCCAAGCTTTGGCTTTGTCTATACTTCCAGTTTTTAAAATTTGGTGCTACGCTGTGGCTCCACCTACTTTCAGCGTTTTCCTTTTTGGACATTTTTGCCTCTGAATACCTATATATCCGATTATGAAATTTTTTTTCGCGCAGCATCCTCAAATCATCCTCTTCCAATTACAAACCACTCGTATGACGCTATATCTTCTGAGTTGCCCTCAACTGCTGCGGACACGATCCCCGGCAACATAGGCTAGTAAAACTCTATCTTTATTTAAAATGTAATACTGAACAAGGCTCACGACTGGCCGAGTTGGTACTGACTCACCTTAAAACCAGCCAGAAGACACGAGAAGACATCAGCTCAAGAAGAGGCTGGACTGACAAAAAATTAATTGAAGGTTTTGATTATTTGATTTGATTTGTGAGGGATTAATGTCCCAACGCGACTCAGGCTATGAGGGACGCCGTGACGGAGGGTTCCTGAAATTTCGACCACCTGGGGTTCTTTAACGTGCACTGACATCGCACAGTACATGGGCCTCTAAAATTTCGCCTCCATCGAAATGCGACTGCCGCGGCCAGGATCGAACCCGCGTCTTTTGGGACAGCAGCCGAACGCTATAACCACTGAGCAACCGCGGCGGCATCATGGAAGGAAAGCCGCAAAAGAAGACCCGCGAAGAGAAACGGGCGCACAATAACCTAAAGCAGTGAAAGGGCAAAGTGCAATCAAAAGTCACTGGCATACTAATGAATCAACTAAAAAAGCAAATTCCTTACGGTGAAGGTTTACCGACGGCTTAGCCACACGTGTCCTTAGCCTTATCGATGTAGTAAGCCTCAACTATCTACCGACAGATTTATCCCTTCCGTAAACCACTGATGTGTCACGGAAATTAGGCGTGCAAAGAGACAGGTCATCCTCAGATTTGCATTCACAAGATTGAGCGTGCAGTGCCAGATTAGAATTTGGCTTCATCCTATAGAGTTAATGTGCTCAGTCAGGTGCAAATTCAGATATCTGCGGTGGCTCAGTGGTTGGGGCGCTCGACTACTGATCCGGAGTTCCCGGGTTCGAACCCGACCGCGGCGGCTCCGTTTTTATGGAGGAAAGACGCTAAGGCGCCCGTGTGCTGTGCGATGTCAGTGCACGTTAAAGATCCCAAGGTGGTCGAAATTTTTTCGGAGCCCTCCACTACGGCACCTCCTTCTTCCTTTCTTCTTTCACTCCCTCCATTATTCCTTTCCTTGAGGCGCGGTTCAGGTGTCCAACGATATATGAGACAGATACTGCGCCATTTCCTTTCCCCAAAAACCAATTATTATTATTATTTCTGCCCATAGTAGTTGCAGCCTTAAGGCAGTGCAACGCAATAAACTGCATTACTTTTGCAAGTGGTGAACCTTTTTTTGTGACACTGTCCATTGTGGACGATTGCCCATAGTTTTATCATCCCTTTTTTTAATGGTGGCGCAACGGCCTCCTCTCTTGCACTTCGCTGCTGAGACAACAGCAGCATTACGCTTCGCCGCAACTTTCTTGAGACTATGAAATGCTGTGGAGGTAAGGTATATCATTATCATCCTAGTGTGAATTCCTTACCCTCGAGCGAGTGAAAACATAAAATGACAGGTTGGTGAGATGGGCAAGTGGGAACCCAGCTGCCATTTGCTTGGAAACCTGCTACAAGAATACGTCCTAAGCACAGTGATGGCATGACTTCTGTAAAGCTGATGTCATGCACGCGATTGCACGCCTATCAAGTGCTTCCATCTTTACTGACCTGAACCAGTGACAAATAAACCTCTTCACCATCCTTCCCCAGCCGCCAGTGGTCCGACTCATAGTTAAAGAGAGCCTTTCCCGATCTTTGGCTGTAGCCCCGACAAACATGGTCGTCCACAAAGCGCAGGTCTGCATAAAGAAACTGCTAATGGTTCTGCTTATACAATTCTGATGTACGTACAAGACAGGCCTTGACTGCACACCCTAAAGACTCCTAAAACATTTTGTGCCAAATTATCTGAGCCTTCCATGTCCTGAAAAATCGGGTAGTCATGAACATAACGAAATGCTACTATGCCAAGGTCTTCCAAACAGGGCTCTAATGCCTTATCGAATTTAGACAAAAAATGTTGCTGGGCAAAGCTACCACCTGCATGTAAATAACGCCCTGCCAACTGACAAATGCGGAGTTGCAGTAAAAGGACAACATCCCATGAAGCCAGCAACTGAAATTACGCAATCGCCTGTAAAAGCATGTTCATTGTTCACCCTGATGCAGTTTTGCACACGCCTCAGAGGTCTATCATGTGACAATTAGTACAAGCTCTCCATGTCGATGCTCACTGCAGAGCACCTGCCCAGGTTGCTGTCCATAAGAAACTAGAACTCCACAGAACTCCACTTTTGTGAGTTGGCAGGGCGGTATTTACATCAGAAACCAGGAGTATGCAGAGGGTCCCAGGTCGCACCGTTCCTCCGCGACATGCTTCTGTCCAGAGTCGATACCGCCTCAAAGCCCTGTTTGGAAGACCTCGGCATAGTAGAATTTCGTTATGTTGATAGCTACCTAATTTTATTGCACAAGGAGGGCTCTGATAAGTTGGCACAAGATGTTTCAGAAATCGTTAGGCATGCGGTCAAAGCCTTTCTTTTACATCTGAATTTCACTAAGCATAGCCATTTGCAGTTTTTTGACTTAGACCTGCGCTTTGCAAACTACCGCATATGTTGGCGTCACAGCCCAAGATCGGGAAGCCTCTTAGCTATGAGTCGAACCACTCGAGGCTGGTGAAGGAATGGTTGGCAATCGCATGCATCACGACCGCTTTATGGAAGTCATGCCATCAGTGTTGAGAATGCATTCTCGGAGCAGGCTTCCAAGCCAATGGCACCTGAGTTCCCACTTGCCCATCTCGTGCACCTGTCAGAGTGTTTTCACTCGCTCGAGGTAACGGAACACCACTCGCATGATGCTGACGTAGCTGAGCAGCACAAAAATGGGGCCTCTATACCTTACCTCCATGCCATTTCGCACCGTCCCAAGAACGTTGCACCAAAGTATGATGTTGCTGTTGTCTTGACAGCTAAAATTGACGTAGGAGCCCTTTGCACCACCGTTCAAACTAGGCTTGATACAACTACGAGTAATCGTCCGCTATGCACAGTGGCAGATAAAAAATGTTCACCACTTCCAAAATAAACGTTTTTTCGCGTTCCGCTGCCCTGTAGCTGAAACTACTATGGGCAGACAGGCAGATGTCTGAATGTGCGCCTGGCTGAGAGCCCTTTCACTGTATAGAGAGGAAGGCCAATTCTTACCCTACACTGCACGTTCAATCTCTGAATGCCATCGGAGGACGACCTTTCTTTTTGCATGCCTGATTTCCGCGGCACATCAGTGGTTTAGGGAAGTGATAAATTTGTCCTGATATATGTGAGGCTTACAACATCCGTAAGGCTAAGGACATGTGCCTGGCTAAACCATCAGTGAACCTTCACTGTAAGGGAATAGTTTTTTAGATGGTTTACTAGTATGCCAGTGCCTTTCGATTGTTTTTTGCCCTCTCACTGCTTTGGAAGCCAGCAATAAATCTGTGCTGACAGCAGCTTGCCCAGTGCATTGCAAGGATGCTATGCCATACAAGGATTGGTGTCATCGTGCAATATTACATTACTGACAATTTGGTCTCTGTATCAGAAATACTGGTAAACCATAATTGTAGAGCACAATGTTTTTAAAGGGATAACTGAACATATAGGTCCTTTTCGAGAACACATATGCATACCAGGCAACAAGTGTGCAATGTCAAAGCACGTTTATGTTAACAGCAGCTGCGCCAAGAGCTACATCAGTGACTATATTTTGTACAAGTCTACATTTAGGGTAATTATAAGCTGAGGTACTGCTGTGAAGTGCATGTAGAGTTCGCATGCATTTCTAAACCTAGCTGCAAGCCTATGTTGAAAATATTTTTCTAAATAGGCAGCTAAGCTATGCATCACTGAAAAATATCTACCATGAACGGATCAGGAGGGATGACACAGCCGAAGGCAGGAAGCACGCATGACCCAATAGATGCTGGCAGCTGGCAACTGGAAATAAATACATCCAGAGCAACAGCTGTCAGTGGCTGTAGCCATGGCATGAATGACAAGAGAGAAAATCGTCTACTGGTTTAAACACTAAAATTAGACATAAGTAAATAAAAACTAATGATCTAGTTCATGACAAACGAAATTAACAGATTTTATGTATTGCACCCCTATACATTCTTTGAGAAGAGTCACAACGACTGCTATAACCACACTGAAGAATAAGCTGGCTGAAATACCGCACACCAATTTGAATATAGGCTGTGCAGGTTTTCATTATTTCCTATCATGGTGCCTTGCACCAATGTCTAGATATTTAACTCAAAGTTGCAACCAGTCTGCCTTGGTCAAATGAGAAGAAAGAATGGAAAAAAGAAGCTTGATATCAAGAAAGCAAGAAGCTTGATATCTCACAGCACAGCTTAGCATCATAAAAAAATTGGTAGCGCATTTACAAATCTGCAAACAATTAAAAACTGCACAAATTTTTGACTGGCAATGCAAGTACGGGTAAGAGGAACAAAAATACCAAAGAACACTCGTGAGTGCGGTGAAGAGAGGTCTGTGGGTGGGATCCTGTGCCTGGAAAGAGGTCCGAGCTCGGAGAATCGCCGGCAGCACAGATGATGGTAAGCAGCCAGGAATAAATAACAAATGAAAATAAGTAACAAAAAAACATCGACAATGGCGAACGACTTGAATGCGGGCCGCACAAGCGAGGGATATAGCAAAAAGGCAGAAAACCTAAATAAGTGTGCAGTTGCATCCCCGACAGCTCGCAGTGCTCAGGAGAGGAAGCATCGACGCTTACAGCTCAGGAGACGCAAGATTGATCTTTGACATAATAGTGCCTCAAATCCTGTTCCACTGGGGAAGCACAGATAAGTTCACAAATGACAAGGCGAGGAATATGCACCAGCCTTTCGCATGCGATCACTGCCTCAGAATAATTTAGTATGACGAATATTAAGCCACAAGCACTAATCTGATAAGTACGAAATCTGAGCAAAATAGTGCTGTGTCTGATCGCAGCTGGCATAGAGCGAGCGCTCCGCCGCGCGGCACTTCTCGCCCATCGTGTTCTACGCAGCGCAAATCCATGCTTTTGCACTGAGTGTCGAAGCGCTAGCAAGCGAAAGCGCAACTCTGTTGTGATATCTGGTGCCATTTTTATTTACCACGGCACGCTAGCACTAAACGCACATGAAGACAATGAGAGCAACACTTGTCATGCAGGATATAGGCCCTGCTTTTTTGGCACCGCATTATAGCTGCGGCAATCGCATGCAGACTGCCTCCACTCAGATCCCTATATAGCTACATAAAAATAGCGCGTGTGATTACAGATCATTAGCAAAGAAACGCAGAGCGGGACTCACCGGTTATGCGATTCATCCAGACTTAGTAAAACCGCGCAGGAGTCCTCGTTCCCTTCACAGATGACAAGACGTCGCAGCACTGCCTTTCTTCGTGGCTTACACGTTGAAACTCGTCAATGTTGACAGGCCGCAATTATGGTTGTTGGCTTCGAAAACACACTCCTGCTCACCTTCCTATTGAATTGAATGAGTTCTTCACACGTGTCCACCGTACAAGCACTCAAGCAATGCCTCAAAGAGGCAAATAATACAAAACGCGACGCGTCGTTTGCGCTGCAATGGCGCCGAAGGCTGCGCTTTCGCGTCGTTGAAAAATTGCAACCGACAAAGAAGTTTTTTGAAACCATGAATATTTAAATTGTCTTCACAACGAAGACAATGCATTTTTTAAAATTATTTTTACATTACGTGTATATATTAAAGCGCTTTAGGCTACTTTTTCTGGCATGTCGTCTGTAGAAGCTGCGATCCTGTGATCCCCTGAAGTGACCCAGATGCCCTAGCAGACGACGGAGCAAACGACGCTGTTGACGGAAAGCAATTTCGTTTGATGCCAGATAAAATCACTAAAATGCGACAAAAACAGCGAAGAAATGCGCCGTATGTCAAGTTGGCGAATATCGTGGATAAGTTGAACGCGATTGGCACGTTGGAGAGCAGCTGCGATGAATTAATTTGCGCGACACTGGCACGCTCACCGGAGATCATGAAACTTAGCAGCTTAATCTGTGACCAGTACAAGCAGATTGTTTAGATATCTACGGCGCTACGAAACTACGTCGATACTTGCGTCACACTTTTGCTAATATGCAACAGCGGCTAGCACTCGTCGCATTCTGATCGCGTGCAGTTTCAAAAGCAAGAGCCCTCTAGCGCATAGAAGCAGCCGTGTTTTCGAGTTCGTATCGTTGCGATAAATAAGAGCTGTTTTGGCACATACTGAAATTGAAGTTCTCAGCCTGTGCGTCACGACCGGTGACGATGGCGTCGCGGACGATCTTAACTAAGACTCGCTGCAACGCAGCCGATAACCCAAGCATATGGGCGTTAAAAGTTGTTCACCAGTACTGCAAAAAAGTGGGCATAAACTATCGCTCAGTCGCAGGCCAGTCGCTCACTGCTCAATTTTCCAGCTTTCCGAGTGAATGTCGCAAGCTGTTGAGCCAATCAGTGAGCCAGCCTGAGTGAGCGAGCCGAGCTTTCGGGAACGACGCCGCCCGCGGGCGCGCCGGGCAAAGAACTACGCGCTACCCCCTGGCTGCCCTAGTCGTCGCTAAGCATAGCCGGTTTCGCATCGATGCACCAGCTGACTGCACTTAGAAATTGGCTAGCGCTCAGGTACTAGCGCTCAGGTGTGAACCTCGTCTCATAGTAAAACAAAGATATGCTCGGTTTCCGCGACACCTTCAGGAGCGGAGCCAGCTGAGGCCAGGAGAGCCGCGATTGAGCAGCAGCATTTGAAGGCGCTGTGGGAAGACATTTGTTTGTATTGTGTTATCGCTTCTACCAATGACTCGATATTGGCCAACGATACTCTATCCGACGGCTTAGTATGGACTTGAACAATCATTAGTGTTGCATTTTTCTGACGCTGGCGGCTGGCATCCAGGCTGGCATGCCGGCCCCGAGAAGGGCGCCCGTACGTTATCATGGTGCTTAACTGTATGGCCGCGGTGCACATCAAAAGCCCCAGACATCCTCCTGCACGCTCAGATTGTCATAGCACACAGTAACACTGGGACCAGAGCAGTTTATAGGACCGAGAGCGGGTGTACAGGAGCTAGACTGTGTCAAAGCAGGCGAAACTCTTGAAAGCGCGCGATTGACGTCAGTCCCAAGACTATTCTCATTTCGACCGAGAATCAAATCGGTTCAAACTCGCCGGCCGCCGCATTTCACCTTCGGCTGCATATGCTATTCTCTATATTTAGCGACATTTTCGAGTCAACGTCATGAAATATTCAGTGAAGGCAATGAACGACATCGTAAAGTATTTTTTCTGCTATTTTATGATGAGCAGCACGTTACTGCCGCTAAAAAAGTCTCCGCCAACACTGTATCAGTGTTGCACTTAAGAGCGTTAGCAACGAGAGCTTCAAGTGTTTAGATCGGGGTACTCAGCAAACGTGGAGAAGACAAAATACAAACATCTGAGGGCGTTTCGTTTCGGAAACATTCCTTCCAAGATACAAGCAGCGCTATCTGCTGCAAACATTTTGCACTACTATTGCGATTTACAGCCACCTTCGCTATATCCGGTATGTTTCCTCCTTATATATCAGTTAACGAATTGTATAAACGTGTGCATTACAAGACAATCGGTTGACCGCATCCGGAACCCTCTGCGACAACCGATTAGGCCATATGGTTGTCTGGAAGTCCCCGGAATGCACGGTTTTGGGGCGAAAAGGTCGACGGTGCGAATCCCACACATAGTTTGGGCTTCATCTAAATATTTATTTTATCCTATGGAACATGACAAGTCAAATAACACCACTTCGATCATTCTTCGTCAAACGGGCGGCCCCCAAATTTGATGCAAATGGGGGTCCCCGGGGTTCCACTTCTATAGCCGCTAAACTGGCGTATGTAAAACGGATCGAAGGTATCTGTGACAACTGAGGCTCTACGCGCCCGCTGTTGCTATGCGATATAGTGTGATAACTGTCTTGGCCAATTTGACCTTCCCTGCAGACAGACGTGTCCTTGATAAACGTAAGTAGTAAGAGCAGACGCTGTTAGATCTGAAACGCGGAAAAAAGATATCTGGGTTGCTTTGAACATTTATACAGAGAACTGCGTGCATGTACATACATGCTGCCTTTGTGTAGCCGGAAGATTATGGCGAGTAATTTTCCCTGGTTGACGATAAACGACCTTCTTTTCCGCGCCGCGTATATATGTCCTTCGCCTTTTCTGCCCATGTAATAGTAGCGGTACATTACGTTACATGGCTTGAACATGTCACAGAAGCCAAGAGGAGACTGAATTTCAGTAGCGCCATTCGACTTGTGCACGCCGATTGGTGTGCAGGCGCTGTCATGGCTGGCTACATGCCGCCACTACAAGCACGTGCGGATACGCATGCACCGCTGGCTTCGTCGCTTGTGCATTACAGCTTTCTGGGCTTTCAAAGCCGCACTATACTCGTGAGCATGCACTACTTTCGTCACACTGTCATGAGGGAACAGAAGGGAATTAAGTGGGTGCTCGAGCAGTGCCTCTCCTCTAAGCCAATTCTCGTTCGGTGAGAGAGCCACGTCGCGGGAAGAGAGTTGAAAACTCGATTCGCCAATGTGAATGAGCACTTCATTTCACTCGGTGCCCGTCACCAACACATCAGAGCACCACGCATCCTCTTCGGGACTCGCCACAGTGAACGCGCTTTTACGCATCTTTGGTGAATTTGATCATGATCCGGAGTTCCCGGGTTCGAACCCGACCACGGCGGCTGCGTTTTTATGGAGGAAAAACGCTAAGGCGCCCGTGTGCTGTGCGATGTCAGTGCACGTTAAAGATCCCCAGGTGGTCGAAATTATTCCGGAGCCCTCCACTACGGACCTATTTGTTCCTCTCTTCTTTCACTCCCTCCTTTCTCCCTTCCCTTACGGCGCGGTTCAGGTGTCCAACGATATATGAGACAGATAATGCGCCATTTCCTTTCCACCAAAAACCAATTATTATTATTATTATTATTATTATTATTATTATTATTATTATTATTATTATTATTATTATTATTATTATTATTATTATTATTATTATTAATATTTGATCATACGGCTGTCACACGACAGCACGGCAGTATTTCTAGAATTCTGCAGTAAAACAATTACACTCACCAGGAATGTGTCGTACGACACATCCCACGATAAGTATCTATCGCCCGGCACTATCCGCGACAGCTATCTGTCGCGTGACACATCCCACGACAGGTATCTGTCGCGCGGCATATCCCACGACAAGCTGTTGTGTCGCGCGACAGGCCGCAAGACAGGTACTTTTGTCGCGTGAAAAGAGGCGCGCTAGAAGTCTGTCGCGCGACTGAGCCCACGACAGGCAACTTTGCTGAGGCACGCAATCTCTTTCGCGTCGCACGACTCCCTCTGTCGCACGACAGTACCTGCGACAGAAACCTGTCGCGCGACAAACGCTGCGACAGAGACCTTTTTCGCACGACAAAATGCAGGGAAGATGTCTGTCGTGCGGCAGAACCTACTACAAACAACTTTGTCGCGCGAAACAGCCCACGACACGAACCTTGTCGCACGACACAAGGCACGACAATACAGCTTGTCTTGCGACACAAAATTGTGTCGCGTGACAGATGCGGGACAAAAAATTCTGTCGTGCGTTTTGTTCGGGCAAGCGCTTTTTGTTTAAGCTCCGACGGCCTGTACGCCAGCTGAAATGGGTATCTGGTATCGAAGGGGGGGGGGGGGTTATTCGTGACGGCAACAGTCGCTTCGGCCGAGGAAGTTGGACCGACGCGCCTATTCTTTCAATCTTCTCTCTGCTTTCGACATTTTACAACTTTCTTCTGTCTGCTACCCTTTACGATAGTGGCACAGTTGGAGATAGTCATTATCTCGCGGCTTGATGGACGAAAGGACGGAGGGACGTATAGACAAAAATATACATCCTCAAAAGTGAAGTACGTACTTGACTTTTGACGATGTCCCATTCAGGCAGAATCACGGAGCCGCCATGGGTGCATCGATTTTTGTGACAGTTGCGAGCTTGGGCATGGAAGAAATCGAAGGCCGTGCTCTTGCGTCCTTCACAACTGCCCCAAAAGTAGTCCTGAGGTACGTGGACGACTGCTTTTGCATCCTGAAGAAAGAAGCATTGCATGACTTTACTACTCACCTCAACAGTTTGGAGCCCAACTTACAGTTCACCGTTGAAGAGGAAATCAACGGCCGCCTCCCATTTTTAGATATACTCGTTTCCAGACAGTCCTCACGTCTAAATTTCACCATTTACAGAAAACCCACGCACACCGGCCGGTACCTACATTTTAAGTCCGTTCACACTGATTGCCAGAAACGTTCTGTGGTGTCATCGCTCCTCCGACGAAAAGAAATGTGTTCCAGAGGAGGAGACCAGATTGCTGAAGATGTGCGTGTACGGCGTGACTTGTCCACATGTGGCTATCCTATACACGTCATGGACTCCGTACAGCGCCAAACGGAACGTCCTAGGCTGCAAACTAGTCCCGCTACCCAGAAACGAGCCGCGATTCCCTATGTTCCTGGCATCAGCGAACCTTTGGCGCGCATATAACGGTCCTACGAAGTTAAGACCGCGCATATGCCTGCTCGAAAACTGAGGAGTAAGCTTGTGCACGTCAAAGACAACCTAAAGAAAGAAAAGTTCCCAGGTGTCGTGTATTCGATACCCTGTGCGGACTACCCATCTGTGTATATCGGGGAGTCGGGCGACTTTGAACGAAGAATACGGGATCACCAGAGTGACCTCAGAAACCGGCGCGCAGGTCAAAATGCGCTTGCCGAGCACTCGGTTTCCGCCGCACACAACATAGACTGGGCCGCGGCACGTGTGATTGCAAAAGAAAGGGACAGCATGTCACGGCTCTATCTGGAATCACTGATTATTCAGACGACAGCGCACACGCTCAATCAAAATGACGGGAACTTGCCCCCAATCTACGCCAGGTGTCTGGGGTCGCTCATGCGCCGTGTATAAGTAAAGGACGAAGCTACGTTATGCCTCATTGTGAACAAGACTCCCGTGGGGGAGCCGAAACGTCATCCCATCTTTTCTTTTGGTCGGCGCCTTCTTCTTTCGTCAAGACTTGCAAAATAATGGTTATCTTCAGCAGCTAATGAAAAGCCAAGACCGCTCAGCTTACGCCTCCTATCCTGGCCAAGAGCAGAAAAACACAGAAGCCAAGCGAGTGGGCATTCTGTATGCTTTTGGGGTAAGAGAAGCACTTTCACGCATTTTCAAAGGTTATGATGTGCACGTTTCTCATATGCCTGCGAGCAAGTTGAACCAACGGCTGGTCCGGGAAAAAGATCGTCTAGATTTCTGAACTTACCTGGGCGTGGTATACAAGGGACCTTGTCAAGTCTGTGAGGCTGCTTACATTGGCGAAACCAGAAACTTCAGACGCAGGCTCAAAGACCAACAGAATGAATTCGCGAACAGCCGCTCCACGTCTAATGTTTTGGCGGAAAACAGCGTACCAGCGGGACACACCATCGATTGTGACCGAGCATCAGTCATTTTGACAGAGAAAAACTTATCATCGCGCCTTCTTTTAAAATCTTTTCATATATATAACTCGAAATATGCTCTTAACAGGACACGTGGAAATCTTCCGGAGATCTACAATCCGACACAACACAATTCTAACCGTCCTTGAGCCACCTTCATTCCATGCGGCGCTCTAGGTGATCAAAGGGTCCTTGCGGGCCCCGAAACGTCGTGTTTCTATTTTCTTCAAAAAGCTTCGCAAATGTATGTTTATTTCTACAATTATTTCTACTATAGAGAACACCTTACAGGAAGCAGCCACCCTCACCCAAAATTACGCACGGAGAATCGGACTGCCTTGCTCCGCAGAAACGTTTCCACTGCTCCTCATCCGGCCTGAGAAATACCGCTCCCCTCGCTCCTCCACTGACATCGCACTGAAAGGGCACCCGGAACCAGAAGGTGACAGCATCGGCGTATTGGGCCTGCACACCCAGAACGATGGCAAAAGCTCTACCACCCTTAAGAAAGTGAAGCACGTTGTAAGTGGGCTATCGCATCTCGGCCGCAGTGTTTCGGGCCATCATACTGGCATGAAGTAAAGGGACCTCTCTCGCCTCATTCATGCCTTCGTCCTCAGTCGTGTGCCCTACACTACTGATACCTACAACTATCGACATAAGTGCTTTGGATGGCTTTATCCACAAGGCATTCAAGTCGCACTTCATCTTCTCCTCAACACCCCCACAGATAGATTACTAGACCTGGTTCTCCACAACACGATCGGGGAACTAGTTGAGGCCCATCGACAGGCCCAAACATCACAGTTGCAAAAATCTCCACAGGCTGATATATCCTGGACTCCCTCGGAATCAAAATACCGGGCAACGACCCAACCCTCCTCCCTATTCCTCGGTCATTTCACCGATTGCTGATCATCAAGCCGCTGCCGAGAAATGCGTACCCATCCCATCATGAGGAGCGCCACAAATCCCTTACGAAGGCGCTAAACCGAGTGTACGGCTCCGTGCCTGACGCCGTATGGGTTGACGCTGCCTGCACGGGTGACGAATCAAAAGCAGCCATGGTGTACTCTTCGTCATTCAACCTCCACACTATACCGCTCCACGAAACACCGCCCAAGAGGCTGCAAAGGAAGTCGCCATCGCAATAGCCATCATCCAAACGGAAGCCCTTACATTATAACAGACTCTAATACTGCAATTCTAAATTTGCGTGAGGCCTAGTCCACGTCCTGTATTTGGCATACTGGGCTCGCCCGATGCACCCAACCCCGCCCTGTTTAGCTTACATGTGTCCCTGCGCACTCCGGGAATCGCGGAAATGAGGCCGCCAACCTTTCAGCCCGAGGTTCTTCAAACCGGGCTCAGGTGGTCTCGGATCGGTGATTCGCGAGGGAGCGGACGCACTCGTTCAGAGAGGTGACGCAGGCCTACAGACCATCGGACCCGCTCTTCCCCCCGCCCAACCCCTAACTAGATAACAAAGTTGCAACACTCTGGCGCAAAATACAGACAAACACTCTACCCTCACACCTAACATTAGCCCACTATCATCCATCCTTTCCTACTCCTGCCTGCGCCCTGTGCCGAGGACCCAACGCCTCTTCCCTCCACATGCTATCCCTCTGCCCGTCGAACCCTCCCCCGAACCGCCTAGAGAACCTCAAGAGCTGCCAGGACTAGGAGACTCTGCTGCGCTTGGAGGACCGGGCAGTGCTGACCATCGTCACGTGCCGGGTTGCCAGTCTTACTAAGCTTAGGACCACAAATACTTGAATAAAATGGGGTCGTGGCAAGAGGCACGCCCGGAATTACTCTTCAACAACAATAATGTTTTATTTCTCTCTCTCTCTCTCTTAGCGTTACCGGAGCGAAGCCACGTCTAGTTTCCCGATGCACCACAGCTCTCAGTCTATAAGCAGGTTCAGCAGTAGTTGAACCGCAGATAATTTTTTTTTGTATATGGTATCACATATAACCTTCTCATAATAGCTACACGGAAGCAGCGTGGATAGTTTCAGACATCTAAAAGAGACCGTTAGGGCATCTGGTGGAAGATTTTCCTCTCTCTGATAAGCGATGTCGTCAATTTAACGCGGCAGACATCGTCAGAACCCTGCCACCGAGTGACGAAAAGGAAAGCGGTTGTTTAGCAGAGAACTTTCTTCGATCGTAAGCCGGGCAATAAATCGGATTACTAGATTCACATAATAAGAAATATTTGCACAGCAGAGGAAATGTCAATATACACAAATTACGCTTTACATTTAATACACCTGCCGGTTTACACTTAAAAGAGATAACAATAGAAGGCGTATTTATTTATAACGAAGTACGTTGCATGTAATGCGTGAAGAGGATTTATATATTTAAGCTCCTATCTCCGGGTAAAATTTTATTTCCCCAGTGATGCCACGGGGCGCGTTAGACATGCTTGCGCCTGGAAGGCAATTAAAAGTCTAAGCCCATCGTTTCTCTATCGAAGTAAATGGTGCGATTCTGTGATTATTTTGCTGAAGACAAGATTTGCAAATACGCCATTTCAAAAGGCTCTGAGACAAAGACACTGGCTGTGGCGTGTTTCAGAGAATCATTTGATATAGTTTTCTTCCCAAAAAGGCGCTATGTGCTCTTCACGCACGTGGTGCGATCGGCCGCCCGAATTAACTGCATCAAGAGAGTGGGCTGTGCGTCAAGCACGTCGTTGTACGAGCGATTTGGAATGAAAAAATCTGTGCATTAATTGGTCGCCTTTCGTGTTTCGAGCCACGGCTTTCAGATCTGCGCTTCCTAAAATTAGATCCTACATACGTCCTATTTTATCAATACCACGTGAGATCTTCGCAAGATATTTTTAACCAAGCAGCTGTTCGCACCGGGAAAGTGATGCTGGGCGCTTTAGACGAGCCCCCGGCAAGTAGCGATCCTGGTCATTTTTACCTGGCGCTGGGACTTCGGTGATCAACGAGGCCGAGTCCACGCATGCATGTGATACCTGTACAATGATGACACATTGTGATGTCTTTGGAAACCAGTCCACTTGTGTAAAGATTCCTTAGCATTGTAGAAATTTTAAGAAAAATAAAATTGTCTAAACGAGGGCGAGTCCACGGGTGGAGGGTGGTACATCGCACTTGGTAGTGAGGTTTCGGCATGCGCGCCAACCCGTTCCGTAGTTCAATCATAAGAGAGATGACATGACACTTCCACTTTTGCGCGCAAGGACGACGCATGCAAGTCACTGATATGTTTAGTTTAGTTGAGAATAAGATGCGAAGCGTAAACACCAGAAACACATTGATGCCGATAGCTTGGCTCTCTCTGAGCGCCAGTGCGTCGTGCGCCTGTGCCAATTAGGGAACCATGTCTGCATGCTGTTTCATGGTCTGTTCGCGCTGGCGTTTAGAGATATGGAGGTAAAACTAGTTTTTGGCATTATTTGGAGAAGATTTCTATATTACTGCATTTCAGACTTATTAAGTTGGAACATCATCTAGTCAAGGTGAAGACGTGCTCTTTCAAAGATAGGTACGGCGGCCACAAGTAATGAAAAGTGGTATGGAGTACACTAAGCAAAATGAAATGCGGCAATGAGTAAATGAACAGCGAAGTGTCTGAATTTCGAATCACGCTAGTGGAATCGGTCTATGATTTTTTTTTTCTCGCATGGATCTATTCAAAACTTTAGGCCTTTTCTCAAGACGTCATTCATGGTCCGCGGTGCGAGGTATGTTACAGCATTCCCGCGGTGGTCTGTTCTCTGTTATTATCGCCGACTGGGACTCAACGCTGACCAAATTAATTCAGAGAGGTGAGGGGCGAGATGACGTCATTGATGAAGCTTCTCTAAGCCTTATGTCAGCATGCTTTGAACGCAAACACGGAGATTTCAGCTGCAAAAATAACCAACCTGTGTCGATAGTTTAGCCTTTAGAACTCGGCCGACTCTTTTGCTCTGTAAGTCGAACAATATTATCGCATCCTAAATTGGTTGGTTCATGCCGTGCACCCATCCTACCACGAGCTGGGCCAAAGAGCCCGTGCGAAGGCACTCCACCGAGAGTACGGCTCCGAGCCGGAGACCGAATGGGTGGACGCTGCCTGCACGGGTGATGAAGCGACCGCAGCCGTGCAGGCCTCCTCTTCATCTGCAATTCTCACACTGCCTTTCGCTCCAAACACTTCCCCAGAGGCTGCAGAGGAAGCCGCCTTCGCAAATGCCATTACCCTCATGGAGGCCCGGTACATTTTAGCGGACTTTAAAACTACAATTTTTAATTCTGACGACGGATGCATATTTCTCAGCGGCGGATTTTTACCATTGGATGCTATATTCTTGTTTGACTTACACTGGAAACAATTCGGCCGGATTCTAAAGGTGAATCTTTCCACACAGGTTGGTCATTTTCGTAGCTGATATCACCTTGTTTACCTTCAAAGCATGCTGATGCAATCGCTTTAAAAAACTTCGCCAACACCGTCGTCTCGCACCTCACCTCTCTGAGTTAATTCGGTCAACTTTGGGTCGCAGTCTACGAAAATCACTCGGCGTTAGCGGCGATCCGCCGGAGAACCACACCTAAAGGCTCTCTGCTCTTACCGCAGTTAGGACACCTGATTCAGTGGCAAGCGCATGTGTCTAGCCTACAAGATCGGATACTGAGGACGATCTCATAACCTGCATCGCAACCAGGCACCTGAGCTGCACCTGCGTCGTACTGCGCCAAAGCCAGGAAGCTACAAAAGGAGTCCCGAAACGTCAGCCGGTCTCACTTGACAGTAGCGGCGAAGCGTTGGGGAGCCACCCCTAAAGGCTCTCTGCTCTTACAGCAGGTTAGTTTCAAGAGGGATCTGCTCACATATTTGTAACTTCGAAGTGTATGCCTCGTCGCTACTGCTAGTTTTATCTGCATGAATTGCGGAAACTGCTGGTGTGCTCGAATACAGGGGTTTGACGTTGATCGTGTGTATTAGAAACTGTTTGCAAGTCTACTCACCTTCTGCTAGCTAACAATGAGTAAGCAAGCGAAAGAGTTATCAAAAGATGTAGATGAATCAAACGCAATATATAGGTGGTCCTCCCAAATTTGAAATACAGTGCCAAGCACTCTAGCGACATATGTGACATCGTCAACGAAATCAAAACCGAGATCAAAAAACTTCAACGGCTGTCTAAACAAAATGATGAACTGACTGTTGAAAACCAAAAGCTTACTAAAAATATGAAGAACTCGAGCAGTATCAGGGAGCAAACAATCTAGAAATGAAGGGTGTACCTGGGGATTGTGATGCAATGGACATAGTGAAAAGGATTGTAAATCTGGTGAATGAGCCAATTTTTGACTCTTATTTTGATGTGTGGCATCGCGTCAGTACCTTTAATTCCGAAAGGAAGAACATTGTTTATCGTTTTGTGTAGCACTCAAACCGAGAAGAGCTCCTGAAGAAATGCAAGCTGCAGAACATCGATACCAAAGGCCTTTACTATTTTGGCAAGGGTACATCAGTGTGCGTGAATGAACAGCTGACTGGCAAAAACTAAAAGCTTCACGCTGCAGCCATTGCTCAAAAGAAACGAGCCGGATGGATGTTTGTGTGGTTTACTCGCAGCCGAATTTTCGCAAGGGAGGGCGAAGGCAGACATTGTCAGAATCGCAAGAATGACAGATATTGGCAAGATTGCAAGCTAGACACCATAACCTGCATTCTTGTGTGCTTCAGAAGCTATAAAAATGGATAGGCATGAAATTTGTTGTTCCTATTATGAATGCCCTACATTCAACAAAAAGCGCAAAACTAAGAATTTACCGTTTGCGGCCATACATTTGCTGTAAAATTTGATATCACAGTTCTTACTGAAACTTGGTTAAGAAAGGATAAAGTACCTCCACACATTCAAGGCCGCAGCAGAGAAAACACGAGAGGCGGCGGTATAGCCATTTTGTTTAAGTGTAGTAACGAATATGTATTTCTTGATGACCTAACGAAGCTAAATGAAAATAGAAAAAGCCCATTTGTCAAAATATCGAACGTGGTAGTCGGAGCACTCTGCAGTCTACTATCTGGCATTGTAGCGAAATTCTTGTATATTTTTGAAAACACCATGTAATTACTTGGGCGTCTGTTTACCTCTCTCGTTATTCTCGGGGATGTGAATATTGATGGTCTATCAGGTCGACTATGTGCAAAAAAATTTGAAGATATTGTTCATGAGCATGAACGCAAAAATATGATAACCCAACCAACCAAGACTACTGCTGATGCAGCCATGAGTATTGGTATCTGCGCCAGAAACATTGAAAGCGAAAATCTTAGAGCCGGTGTGATGACAGGCAATATCAGGGACCACATGCTAATCTTCTACCTGGCCTCCGTCGAAACAAAAAACTATAGTAAATCGAAGCCTAGTACGTCACAGGTGGGCAAAACTTTCATTTTCTTTTAGAGCATGCAACTTGGAATCATATATTTAAAGGCTTTATCCCAACACAGCTTATCAAATTTTTTTTCATCAATTTTATTCTAAATACAGCCTTCGCTCTGCAAGAAAGTAAGGCCAAAAATGGAAAAGAAGAAAAACAGGGGTAACTAAGCATCTATACAAAATAAAAAACAGGAATAAATGGTGTCATGCGTTTACAAAAACTCGCGATACGGCTTTGCTTGTTGCGTACACAAAATCAGGAATCTACTGAACTCGGACCTGAATAAAAACAAAACTGAATTTTATCAGAATAAGTTTGTCCAGATCAACGGAGACCATAAAAAATATAGGACGCGATTAACCTGCTTATGACTAGAAAACAGACTTATGATGCTGTGCAAGAAATAATGAAAGCCAAGAGCTTAAAAAAGGGTAGGAACAGGCAGATGAAATGAATCGTCATTTTGTTAACATTGGTCAGTACGGTGGGCAAAATACGTGAATGGATAACTCTCCACAAGGACATAGGCTGCCGCAGTCTGGTAGGTTTTGGCCATCTACTAGTGCTGAAATCGAGAAATCAATTGCGCAAGCAAAAAATGATGCAGCAGCTGGAGATGAAGAAACAAGCATTGCCACTGAAATACATTGCCCCTATTATTAGCCCCCTACTGACACATATCATTCGTACAATGCTTCAGTCTGTAGATTATCCTAAAGAGTTAAAAATGGCTAAAGTCACGCCCGTGTATAAAGGTGGTGGTACATAAGACATGAACAACAATCAGCCAATTTACATCCTCGCGCTTTTTCGAAGATATTTAAAAGAGCTATTAGTGATCGGCTCGAGTCCTTTTTTGAAAAGGCTCAGATTATTACGCCTGCCCAATACACGCTCCAAAAGAAAAAAATCAACGGAAATGGTTTTGATTCACAATAATGAAAAGATAGTGGAAAACACTGAACACAAACCTTTGACCGTACGGATATTTTTGGACCTCAATAATGAAATCGACACTGTACAGCACAGCATTTTGATAAAAAAGCTTTATATCTATGGTGTGCGTCGAGAAGCGCTCAGTTTAATTAAAAGTTATCTATGTGATCGCTACCAGCATGTTAACTATTGGTATATCATAGAGTAAAATGCAATATCTGTATGGTGTATTTCAAGCATCCATTTTAGGGCTGTTTTTATTCCTGGTATACATCAATGTTATTACCTCAGTCCATAATCACCATCTTTTTCTACGCATTTGTATGGACGGCGCTTCAATTTCTTTATCCTAATGTGGTAGAACTCCGCCGCTAACCCGCTGAGGAAACGTTTCACCTCTTCTTTGACTTCAATGTCGCTCCGGAAGCGTTGCCCACACGAATGTTTCTTTCAACTTGAAGAACAAGTCATTATCACTAGGCACCAAGTCTGGACTGCACGGGGGTGGGGCATGACAGTCCACTCAAAGTTTCTCAAAAGTTCCAGAACTGCAGGAGACGTGAGTTCGGGCGTTGGTGTCAAGGAGCGTTACAACTGCGGCCAATCGTCCTTGCCCGGCTGTTCTGGGTAGCTCACCTGAGTTTTGTTAGTTTTGCACAATAACTGTCTGAGTTGAATGTTGTCCCACGTTCCATGAAATCGACCAGCAGTATCCCCTTACGATCTCAAAAAACACTGGAAATGACTTTGCAGGCAGGAGTTTGAACTTCTTTTCGACTGGTGGCCGTGGATGATGCCACTGCTTGGATTTCTTCAATATTATTGCACATAGTGCTCTCTATGGTGACAGGCATTGCAGGAGTGGTTACAAATACAAAGAAAAACAAGTTATTAGGTCGTAATATGAAAAGGCACTGACTGGCAAACTCTTCACGAGGCAAAAGACGCAAGGAACTATCAAGGTTGTTCCAGATTTTAGTCTACATGAAAAAAAAATTGAAACAGTCTAGAAAAGCACGAAAAGGCATATTGTACAGGGGGTCTTATCAGCCATCGACACTGGAGCAGCGACATGAACGCTTGCGACGAAAGTGCATTGGCCAGGCGCCCAAATTTGGGAACAGTGCGAAGAAGATTCAAGGCATCGAACGTTCTGCAGTGCTTGATGACGTCGGTCGTAGACTTCAAACTGTCTTGGCTAAAAAGGAAGTTGTATACATCTTCAGCAATTTCTTTAGGCTTAAGTCCAACCTTATCTTCTTCAGGTACTAGGTAATAGGATCGATACCAAGCACATCCACCACAACTGTTACGTAGTCAGCATTCACTGAGTAAGTCAGGAGCGTCCTTTTAAGAGGTTGAGTGACGGGGGCGGAGATCTCAACCAGGTCAGGCCGAGCAGCTTCCTGTTCCTCTACGGATCTGATATTCTCCGCTTCCCCGTGGACACAAATCACGTGACAATATGCATGTGCACTGCGCGGCAATAAACTTAGTTTAAGTCAGCACTTTGTGATGTCTCCCTGTCGGGGTCTATATTCGTTGCCCCGCCGTGTCAATTCAAGCATAAAATATCAATTCTCCCAGCAATTCGTTTCAGGCTAATCTAGGTGATATGGCCCGATACGTGTTGTGTTTTCAGAGTGACCTTTCCACGTAAAAATATTAGTAAAGAGGCTCGTAGTTTACATTCGGACTGACTCATTGAAACGTAACCTTTTTTACACTGAAATGTTCTCTTTAAATTAGCAGCGTGCTTTGCAGGTCCTGCAATTCTTTTTTTTCTGCCGGTTAAAAGCTTTTCTTTTCATAGTGTGAAAAGCTAACCTTTCATGTACTAAAACAGTTAATCTAGGAACTGCAAATGTCAGACAAGAAAACATACACATCAAGGAAGGAGCCAACTTTTCGATCTAGTTCCTCTCCATAGTACATATGACATCTCATAAATATTGTTTTGATGGTCAGATTATTGTTCTGTGGAAACTACGCTTCCTTTCACTCCTTTTTACCTCGTAAATCCAAAAAGCGGTATTTTTCCAATCACCATCAGCCTTCTTTCCGCGGCTCCACCATCCGCACAAAGTTAAACGAATCGCTTGTCGTTCATCTTCATTTGCGAATTTATTCATACCACGCACTATCATAAAATGGAACAATTTACCAACGCATATAGCCATTTAATCTAACGTCTCCGCATTTCTTGCTGTCATCCGCTACGACGTTGGCATTTGAAATGTTCGAAATTTTTGAATGATTCTTTTTTTTCCAGTTGCTGCACTTTAGAGATTACCTCTGTTTTTTCGTGCCTAATACGTACACTGTAGTATTTTTCATTTCTGCTATGCCTAGTATTTTGCGTTAAGCCTACAGCTATATTATATGTTTTTATCGCCCGCTTTTTTATTTCATTTCCGATGCTTAATTATTTTTTCCACGTTATACCTAGCCTGTTTATTGTTGCTACGCTTCTTACTGATGTTGCTTGTACATATCTTTACACGAACCTCCCCCTGTGTAATACTCTCGAAGGAGGGCCTTTAGTTTTATGCTTGCTAATTAAATAAATAAACTTCATAACTGTCATTGATTCATAAATATCCTTTTTTAATTCAAGAATGCCTGTGTTAGCATGCGTTGCGTTACTATCATTTTTGTTCCACTGAACTCATGTCACTACTCTTTGTATTTTCGATGTCCGGCGCTCACTGCCGTCTTTAAATTTCTCTACGGCCCTGGGAGTATCTCCACAAAAATAAGTAAATAAATAATAGGAGGCGGAGGTGGTGGAGGACTTTCTCATAATTCTCTGCTAAAAAGAGCTAGGAGAAATGAATAAGTGCTACCAAAGTGAAGCTCTCGCAAGGATGCCGGCGCCTATATGTGCACAATGCTCCCACAAAAAAAAAAGAAAGAACTATCCTACCAGGGCGCTGTCACTCTCTACAGCCAAAGGCGCAGTTTCACTGGCAGACATGATGTCCTCGTTGCTTGGTGGATCTTACGAATCCGGGCCGGTTCAGCCTCGCCTGGCGCGAAACCGTCGTCTCCGCCAGCAACTGCACTTTCATCGTGTGTAACCGATGTAGAATATAGTTATGCACACAGCGGCACGGCAGGAACACAGCCACGACGTGACGCGCGCTGCGATGCGCTGTGCATCCAAGCCACCAGCACCACAAGCATCCAAAGTAGTTCAAGGACCTCGACAGTCTTGCCATTCGTGCCAGGTAGTGCATTCTTGCACCAAGCTTTAAGCATAATAATTTTTGGCTGTTTCTAGTGGTACTGTTCGGAAAATTTTCAAGTAGAATGTTTTCTCGTAACTCGGTACAAAACTATTGTCAATTCACTAACCGGCTAGATGGCCAATCGCGGCCGAGATGGACGGAAAAGCCGTAATCATAGCCTAGTCGGAGCGGCGCGCAGTGTTGCGAGTGTTTCGAGCGACGTCGTTGCATCTTTGTGAACCACGTTGGTCGCAAACATTCGCCGCCCCGTTTTTCAGATTCTCCCTGCAGCGACGAAAACCATAATATAACTCGCGTATTAGTCGAGTAGACAAGTGAGCCTAAATATCACGTGTAGCTAGCAGCCTCTCTCATAGACGTCAAAATCGGGAGGCGTCATCTCACGGAACCGATCGCGATCAACGGCGTGCGCGGCACAGTGCTGTATATTTTGTGAAGGATGGCGAGTCGTCTGGGTGTCTGGGTGGACGGTGCGTGCCGCGCGAATTGCGTCCCAGATAACCAGTTTATGTGTTGTATAGAAGTGACGGGGTGGTTTGTACTGAACAGTGATTTGTATAATGTAATGATCACTGCCCAATGTATGTTAAGTTCTGTTCCAGGTAACACCGCGGATGTAGCGGCTCAGCGTCAGGTCCAGACTGGAGTCCATGCTGACACTGTTGCCGATCCGCGTGGGCATCTGAAACGCGTTGTGAACAGTGAACTGGAAGTTCTGCAAGAGCAGCCTCAGCCTGCGACCTCGATGTGTCGTGGTTGTGTATCCCCAGTCAGTATGCTGACGGTTGAAGTCCCCAACAATTAGTAGAGGATGTTTCCCTGGTAGGTGGTGTAGCTCTCGCAGAAGTGATTCTAACGAGGCCATGTATAAGTTCAGTGATCACGCAGGGTTCCTCAGACGAGATGTGATGAGTTTTATAGGTGAGGCTGCGGTGGATAAGTGTGGACGCCCTGGGTTTGCTAGTGGTGTCTGAGTGTGTAGATGTGTAGCTGGGGAGGGTTGCCCGGTGTGCAGTCTCCTGGAGAAGAAGCATATGGGGAATGGGCGTGAGGGTGGGAAGGAGAAGTTGCAGAGGAGCGCGCTTGGCCCGGAAACCGCGGCAGTTCCAAGTTAAAATAGGGAGAGAATTAGTGTTCCGCCCCGCCATATTGGAGAGTCGGGGGGTTGAGGAGGGGAGTGAGACTGGTGTCTATTGGTATGTGTTCATCAAAGGGGGTTTGTGCTTGCGAAGGTACGGGCGAGGAGTGGAGGTGGTCTGAACTTGGGTGAAGCGATGGGTAAGGTTATGTTCCATGAGTTCCATCATCTTGGTAAGCATAGCGTCCATGCGCTGCTCAAGATTTTCGGTGAGGGTGGCGGCAAGGTGATTGAATCTGGCCTCAAGGCGGGCGTCTATCTCTTTTAGTTAGTGGTCAAATTTGGCATCCAGTGCAGCGAATTTAGCGTCTATTTCTAGGGCATGGGAGGCGGTGTGGCGTCTGAGGTGCGCTGCTTCTTTGACGCCACACCGCCTCCCATACCCCTAGTATTAAGCATGCTGGAATGCTTCGGAACTGCGGGATATGCTGTAGATAAATAGTTATGTCTGTAATAAGGGAGTTCAAACACAAAAGAGGCAGTAAGGGCGCTGAACAGGACAGAGAACCAAGGAGGATTGATCTGCTAGTCGAAATGAAGGTGATCTATGATTTTGTAGGGTTTAAGGTCCCAAAGCGACCCGGGCTATGAGGGACGCCGCAGTAGAGAGCTCCAGATCATTTAAACCACATGGGGTTCGGTACTATGAACTGGCATCGCACAGCAAAAGGGGATCCAGTATTACCCCTCTATCGCAATGCGACGGTAGCGGCCGGGATCGAACCGACTCCGAGGCGGATCAAGAGAGCTTTTATATATTTATTCTCAAATCTGCGGCTAAAATTATATTTCCGCAGGGATAGCACGAATAGCGTTAGATGTGCTTGCGCCTGAAAAATATTTAAACGCCTAAGCCGATCCTTTCTCTATCGAAATTATTTGTGTAATGCCGTCCTTTTGTTTTAATAAAGTCAATATTCACAAATACGCCAGTTCTAAATACTACGAGACAGATATCCTGGCAGTGACGCCTTTCACAGCATCAATTCATATAGCTTTCTTCTGCTTCCTAAATAGGCGCAGCGCGCGTGCTCTTCACGCACGTGGGGTAATCGGCAGCCCGAAGCAACTGCATCTCGAGAGTGCATGCGCTGCGCAATTAAGCGGTCCTTCTAAGAGCGATTTGCAATGAAAAAATGCAGTGCATTAATCAGCCACCTTTCCTGTTTCGACCTATGATTTTCAGATCTGCATCGCTATAAATTAGATCCTACATACGTCCTATTTTATCATTACCCCGTGGGATCTTCTCAAGATACTTTTCACCAAGCATCGGTTCTCACAGGGGAAGTGATGGCGGACGCTTTTGACCGGCCACCCAGCAATCAGCGATCCTGGTCAGCTTATCTTTACCGGGTGCAAGGGCCTCGGTGATCAACTAGGCCGAGTCCACGGGTGGAGGCCGGTGCATTGCATTACGGCCGGCTGAAGCCCGTCTCTTTTCCTGGTTGGGGAAGCTGTGGCACATAATTTTTGGTAGTGGGGTTTCGGCGTGCGCGAGCCCCTGCCGTACTCAAATAAAAAGAGAGATCACATGACTCTTCCAGTTTACGCGGAAGGACGATGCATGTAAATTACAGATACGCTTAATTTAGGTGACATTAAAGCGCGAAGCGTAAGCAGCGCACTCCTACCCATAGCTAGGCATCCTCTGAGCGCCGGTGCGTCCTTAGCTTTACAGATCCCCCCGCACCTGCGACGGTTAGGAAGCCATGTACTGGCATGTATGTTTCTCTTACGCACTGGCATGTATCTTCCGGACGCACTGGCATGTATGTTTCTTTTACGGTCTGTTTCCGCTGGCGTATAGAGATTTTGATCCGAATTTGTTGTGAACACGGTGTCTCCGTGGTAATGCTGTTATGAAACTGAAACCACATTTTATGACAATATTTGGGTGAACTTTCAATCTTACTGCATTTTTTACTTTGCTGTTGTTTATTCCATAATCCATCCGTAAGGATCGAATAGTATTTATTCAAGGTGAAGGTGTGCTCTTGTACTGATTGGTACTGCAGCCGAAACTAACGAAAGAGGTATGCAGTAAACTTAACAAAATGAACTGCGGTGATGATAAATCAACACCGAAGTGGCGTTGAATTTAGAATCACACTGGTGAAATCGGTTTGCCATTTTTTTTCTCGCCTATAAAAAGGCACAACTTTGAGACCTTTTTGCAAGATATCATATATAGTTCCCCGTGATTGGTATGTCCCAAGAGTCCCATGGCAGTCGGTTTTATTGTTATTTTGTTCCTTTATTCTTTCCTCAAACAACGTCTAAGAAGAGACCAAGGCTAAAGGCTTAGAGCATGAAGAGGCCTTGGCCTCTTGTATTAATTTTTAGCAGCAACGAACAGAACTCTGGTGTAATACTTCTTTCAGCAGTAGGGATATAATGTAAAGAATTCTTTCAAAGGAAAATTGTACCGCCCTGTACATCAGTCTCAAAAGATCGAACGTTGTAAGAATACGCGGCTTCTGCTGATACATCCAGGTTTGCATGCAAAGGGCACAAGCAATAAAAAACATGAAGTGCGAAACCGGCAATACAAAAATCTAAACCAATATACAAAGTAACACGCGTCGTTCGCTCTCCGACGCTAGTGTTCTTCCTGTGCCATCTCTCCATCATGAACAAGAAAAGCAAAATTAGGACACCAGAATAATTTTGTATCCAATGGCAAGCATTTCTTAGCTTACTCCATGTGTAAACCGCGGAACACGTATTGGCGATTCAACCGATTTGGTCACGGCCTAGTAATAACAGATATCATTGAGTTGTATATATATTTAATGAATTAACCAAGAAGTTTGGTTTGGTTTATGGGGCTCTAACGTCCCAATGTGACTAAGGCTATGAGAGACACCGTAGTGAAGGGCTCCGGAAATTTAAACCACCTGGGGTACTTTAACGTGCACTGACATCGCACAGCACACGGGCCTCTAGAATTTCGCCTTCATCGAAATTCGACTGCTGCGGCCTGGATCAAACCCGCGTCTTTCGGTCCAGCAGCTGAGCGCCATAACCACTCAGCCACCACGATGGCTAATTAACCAAGAAGTGTCTGCATTCCCATTCCAAAACAGTAAAGGATTTGTTGAAAGCCATGTGCATTCCAGAGGTAATCAACACCTTAGCAGACAGAAAATTTAGCTTTTGGCGACCATAATTAGTTTGCACCACAGGCACTCTTCGTTCATGATCGCGGATCGGGTATGCACAGCTGTGTTCTCTTGCAGTGATAAGTGGTTTGGGTCGATCGACCCACTACAGCAGTTTAAAGTAGTAGACCTGGTTTGATATTTAGCATGTTGTATTTAACGAAAGGAGGCCCTGTCAGTAAGTTGCGTCTATTTCCTCGCTAGTTCTCACACAAGCGTAGCACCTTTCTTGTGGGATAGTTAATTTATTATAATTATAAGCTGTCGTCGTTCCGTCGACCTATGATCCATAACATAGTATAAAAAAAGAGAAAAATAAAATACCTGTTTTAAGCAGGTGGCTATCAGGTTATTGATTGTGTAGATGCTCCAAATTATTAGCGCCAAATCACCTTTTAATTTATTACCGTACATAGCCCATGAAACCTGTTAGCTGAACCATAGTCACAAAAAGTTTTGTTTTTTTACCTTTTCTATCACAGTTCCGTCATAGGTTGCATTTATGGTTGAATAGTGTCTTCAATTTACGGGATTGAATAATATGTACGTTGTATTACTTGAATGTGGAATCAATTTGTTATTTAAAAGCCATTGTGATAATTTAGGCGAGTATTCATTAGCAGCCTTTTTCAAGCTTGCTTTCTTTTCTCCACTGAAGAAGACATTGGTGTCATCCGCATGTAAAATTATTTCGGTAAAACCAGAAACTGAGGTAATATAATTGATGTATACCAGGGATAAAAACAGCCCTAAAATGGATCATTGAACCACACCATACAGAATTTGCATTTTACTCGATGATATACCCATATTGTTAACATGCTAGTAGCGATCACATCGATAACTTTTGATTACACTGAGTGCTTTTCGATGTACGCTATAGATATAAAGCTTTTTATCAAATAGGGCTGTTAAGTGTCGAATGTATTCTTGAGGTCCAAAAATACCCCCTGGGTGCATATTGTCACATGCTTTGTGTCCACGAGGAAGCGAAGAATATCAGATCCGTAGAGGAAAAGGAAGCTGCTCGGCCTGACCTGGTTGAGATCTCCGCCCCCGTCACTCAACCTCTTAAAAAGACGCCCCTTACTTACTTAGTGCGTGCTGACTACGTAACAGTTGTGGTGGATGTGCTTGGTTTCGATCCTAGTACTTAGTACCTGAAGAAGCTAAAAGTTGGATTTTTGCTTAAGGAATTGCTGAAGATAAATACAACTTCCCTTTTAGAAAAACCATTTTGAAGTCTACGGCCGATGTCATCAAGCACTGCAGAACGTTCGATGCCTGGAAGCTTCTTCGCACTTCTACCAAAGTTGGGCGTCTGGCCAATGCAGTTCCGTCGCAAGCGTTGATGTCGCTGCTCCAGTGTCGACGGCTGATAAGACCCCCTGAACAACGTGCATTTTCTTTCTTTTTTAGACAGTTTCAAGTTTTAATTTTTTCCCATGTTGACTAAAATCTGGAACAACCGTGATAGTTCCTTGCGTAGTTTGCCTCCTGAAGAGTTTGCCAGTAAAGAGCCTTTTCATATTAAGACATAACACCTTTTTCTTCATTTTATTTGTAACCACTCCTTCAATGTCGGTCACCATAGAGAGCAGTATGTGCAATAAAAAAAATGAGAAATCCAAGCAGTGGTGTCACCCAGGGCCACCAGTCGAAAAGAAGTTCAAACAACCTCCTTCTGCTGGCAAAGTCATAGGCAGTGTTTTTTGAGATTGTAAGGGGATACTGCTGTGCGATTTCATGGATCGTGGGACAACAGTCAACTCAGACAGTTATGGTGCAAAAAACTGAAACCTCAGGCGAGCTATCCATAACTGCCGGGCAAGGACGACTGGCATCCCGTGTACCGCTTCATGACACAAAAGCCCGACCTCACGTCTCCAGCAATTTCTGGAACTTTAGAGAAACATTGGGTGGACTGTCATTCCCCACCCCCCGTACAGTCCAGACCTGGCGCCTAGTGATAATCACTTGTTCCTCAAAGAAATCTTTAGTGGCCAACGCTTCCGTAGCGACAATGAAGTCAAAGAAGAGGTGAAACGCTTCCTCAGTTGATTGGCGGCGGAGTTCTACGATATTGGCATACAGACATTGAAGCAGCGTTCATAAAAATGCGTAGAAAAAAAATAGTGATAATGTATAAATCTAGAGCGAAGTATCATCATTCCAATCATGTAAATTACTATGCGAATGAAGAATGCTGTGTGTTTCTAAAATTGATGCTAACCTTATTTCTCGATCAACCCTCGCGTGTGCGCGTGCGTGCGCGGGCGTGTGTGTGTGTGTGTGTGTGTGTGTGTGTGTGTGTGTGTGTGTGTGTGTGTGTGTGTGTGTGTGTGTGTGTGTGTGTGTGTGTGTGTGTGTGTGTGTGTGTGTGTGTTTCGAATGTATGAAAACATGTGCTGCGTAATGGCCATTGTGTTTCCCAAAATAGGTGATAAACTACTGATCAGAAAGTGGGTTATGCAGGGAGACACGATATCTCAATAGTATTCACCGCGTCTTTACAGGTACCATCCAGAGAATTGGATTGGTAAGAGGCGGGCATAAAAGCTAGTACAGAATACCATAGCGATCTCCAGCTTGCTGATGACATTGCCTTGCTCAGCAACTCAAAGGCCGCACTGGAATGCATGATCCAGAACCTAGATATGCAAAGCCATACCGTAGGTGTAAAAATCAATAAGAATAAGTTTAGAGGGATGTTGAGCAGCCTCTGAAGGGAACAACAGATTATGAAAGGAACTGGAGGATTAGAAGTGGTAAGGAAATACATATACTATACATATACATATAAGAAAGTAGTCACTGTAGATGAGGAAAAATACATTGAAATAATTAGGACAACAAGAATGAAACTGAGTGCATTTGGGAGGCGCTGTGATGGGGTGAACGCCAGGCTTAGAATAAACCTCAGGCGGAAACTATATAACAGCGCTATCTAAGCAAGACTAACCTACAGGGCAGAATCGTCAAGGCTATTGAGAATGGTTACAAATAAGATAAAAAAGCATACCGAGCGATTGAAAGAAAAATTACACGCTTAACGTTGTGGTACCAGAAGTCAAATATCTAGGTGTGCTTTTTCAGCAGATCTTTTTTTTAAGCACCACATTAACAAAACCCTTAAAAAGGGCCCGGGTATCCTTAACCTCGTGATACAAAGTCTTCGTGGCGCTCCTCAAATACTGAAAAAGGCGGCGCACTAGTTATAGTATAACCGCCCTTGCAATACCGTTCCACCTATGGGACCCCCGTCAAAGGTGCCTGGTCGATAAAACTGCAGGTATACATAGCCGCTCGGCGAGGTTTATATTAAACAATTTTGCCAGAGAGCTAGCCAAACAAAGGACTCAAACCTTTCGGCAGAAGGCGGAAGGTAAATCGTCTGAATCAAATGCATATCGTACACTGTAACTCATGTCGTAAAGAGAAAACACAATATATCAAATCTCCCCACTACATCTCAAGTATGTAGGATTACAGCAGTAAAATTAGAGGAAATAAATGTCGGACAATTTAAATAAAACTCTTTCCTTCGGAGAAACAATATCGAAATGCAATGCTTGAAAGCGGATGTAGTCACAGTTGACGGTGTCCGCTTCGCACAACTGATGAATAATTTGTAATTAATAGAGTTCCTCTTTTACTGTGCGGTTGTTATGGCTTGTATTACGTGTGTTGAACGTGAGAACGCTTTATTTTATAGTCAACATGCCATTGATTTTTTCTTTGTTGACATGTTTCTGTTTTTGTCATTATTTTATGCCACAAGCATGCTGGAATACTTCGGAATTGCGGGATATGCTGTAAATAAATAGTTAAGGTCTTTAATATGGGAGTTCAAACCCAAAAGAGGCAGTAGAGGGCTGAAGAGGACAGAGAACCAAGGAGGATAGATCTGCTTGTCGAAATGAAGGTGATCTATGACCTTGTAGTGTTTAAGGTCCCAAAGCGACCCGGGCTATGAGGGACGCCGCAGTAGAGAGCTCCAGATCATTTAAACCATATGGGGTTCTGAACCATGAACTGGCATCGCACAGCAAAAGGGGATCTAGTATTACCTCTCTATTGAAACGCGACGGTGGCGGCCGGGATCGAACCGACTCCGAGGCGGATCAGGAGAGCTTTTATATATTTAATCCCAAATCTGCGGCTAAAATTATATTTCCGCAAGGATAGCACGAATAGCGTTAGATGTGCTTGCGCCAGGAAATTATTTAAACACCTAAGCCGATCCTTTCTCTATCGAAATAAATTGTGCAATGCAGTCCTTTTTTTTTAATAATGTCAGTATTCACAAATACGCCAGTTCTAAATACTACGAGACAGATATCCTGGCTGTGACGCCTTTCACAGCATCAATTCATATAGTTTTCTTCTTCCTAAAAAGGCGCAGCGCGCGCGCTCTTCACGCACGTGGGGTAATCGGCAGCCCGAAGCAACTACATCGCGAGATTGCATGCGCTGAGCCAATAAAACCGTCCTTCTAAGAGCGATATGCAATGAAAAAAAACTGTGCATTCATCAGCCGCCTTTCCTGCACCGACCTATGATTTTCAGATCTGCATCGCAAAAAATTAGATCCTTCATACGTCCTTTTTTATCAATACCACGTGGGATCTTCTCAAGATACTTTTCGCCAAGCATCTGTTCTCACGGGGGAAGTGATGGTGGATGCTTTAGACCGGCCACCCAGCAATCACCGATCCCGGTCATCCTATCTTTACCGGGTGCTTGGACTTCGGTGATCAACGAGGCCGAGTCCACGGGTGGTGGCCGGTACATTTCATTACGGCCGGCTGACGCCCGTCTCTTTTCCTAGTGGGGGAAGCTGTGGCACATAATTTTTGGTAGTGAGGTTTCGGCGTGCGCGCCACCCCCTGCCGTAATAAAATAAAAAGAGATGTCACATGACACTTCCAGTTTTCGCGAAAGGACGATGCATGCAAAGCACAGATACGGTTAATTTAGGTTACATTAAAGCGCGAAGAGAGAGAGAGAGAAAAAACTTTTTTGTTGGAGAGGAAGTCGGGGCACGCCCCTGGGTCTCCGCACGACCCCACTGCACTCAAATGTTTATGCCCCTAAGGTCCATAACACTGGCAGCCCGGCCGGTGGCGATTGTCTGCATAGCCGGGTCCTCCGAGCACAGCAGGGTCTCCCAGTCCTCCCAGGTCTTCAGGTCCTCTAGGCCGCGCGGGGGAGGGTCCGCCGGGCAGAGCGAGAGGATGTGGAGGGAAGAGGCGAATGGTTCTGGGCACAAGGTGCAGGCCGGAGTGGGGAAGGAGGGGAGATAGTGGGCTAGGATCAGGGGTGAGGGGAGTATGTGTGTCTTTAGTTTGCGCCAAATTGTTGCGTGTTTGTTATCTAGGGAGGGGTGGGGCGAGGGTAGAGCTGGGGCGAGGCTCTGTAGGCCTGCGTCATCTCGCTGAACGAGCGCATTCGCTCCCTCGCGAATCCCCGATCCGAGGCCACCTGAACCCGGTTTAAAGAACCTCGAGCTAAAAGGTTGGCGGCCTCGTTTCCGGGATTCCCGGAGTGCGCAGGCACCCATATAAGCTCTACATGGCGGGGTTGGGGTGCATCGGGCGAGCCCAATATGCCAAAAGCAGGGACGTGGACTAGGCCTCGCGCAAAATTTAGAATTGCAGTTTTAGAGTCTGTTAAAATGTACTGGGCTTCCGTGCGGATGATGGCAATTGCGATGGCGGCTTCCTCTGCAGCCTCTGGGGTGGTGTCAGGGGGGAGAGGTAGTGTGAGGAGGGCGGATGAAGAGCATTCCACCACGGCTTCGGTTGCTTCGTCACCCGTGCAGGCGGCGTCCATCCATTCGGCGTCCGGCTCGGAGCCGTACACTCGGTGGAGTGCCTGTGCACGGGCTCTGCGGCGCTGCTCATGGTGGGAGGGGTGCATATTTTTTGGCAGTGGCTTGATGACCAGCTCTCGGTGAAGGGATTGAGGAATGGGGAGGAGGGTTGGGTCGTTGGCCGGTATTCTGATTCCGAGGTAGTCCAGGATATACCTGCCTGAGGAGATTTGTGTAAGCCTTATGTATTGGGCCAGTCGAGGGGTCTCCACGAGTTCTCCGATCGTGTTGTGGAGGCCCAGGCGTAGTAATCTGTCTGTGGCGGTGTTGAGGGCAAGATGAAGTGCGTTGAATGCCTTGCAGATCAAGGCATTCAAAGTATTTATGTCGTGTTTGGATAGTTCTAGGTATGGGGTAGTGTAGAGCACACGGCTGAGGATACAGGCATAAATGAGGCGACAGAGGTCGCGCTCCTTCATGCCTCTATGGTGGCCCAAAACTCTGAGGATGAGATGCGATATCGCGCCTGCTACCTGCTTGAGTTTCTTGAGGGTGGTGGTGTTTTTTCCATCGTTCTGGATATGCAGGCCTAATATGCGGAGGGTGTCAACCTCCGGTCCCGGGTCCCCATTCAGTTCGATGGCAATGGGGGAGCGGGGGGAGCGTTGGTTCTTAGGCCGGATGAGGAGCAGTTCGGACTTCTCTGGGGAACAAGACACTCCAATGTTCTGTGCATAAGTTTTTGTGAGGGTGGCTGCTTCCTATAAGGTGTTCTCTATGTCGCCTTCACTGCCGTGGGTGGTCCACAGTGTGATGTCGTCGGCGTAAAGAGTGTGCTTAAGGTGGGGAATAGTTGCCAATTTTCGGGCGAGGGGGATGAGGGTGATGTTAAAGAGGAAGGGGAAGAGGACGGACCCTTGAGTGGTTTCGATACTCTGAAGCGTGTAGGAGGGGGAAGAGAGAGGTCCAAAATGTCTCTCAGCCGTGCGCTCACTGAGGAATGCTTGAATGTAGGCGTACCTGCGCGCACCCACATTCAATAGAGATAGGGCAGTCATGATCGCCTGATGTTCGATGCGATCAAAAGCTTAGGAGAGATCCAAAGCTAAGACTGCCTTTGTGTGACCAGGCAGAAGCGGGTCGAAAACGTCAGGTGTGAGTTGCAGCATGGCGTCCTGTGCGGATAGATGGGGGCGGAATCCCACCATGCTATGCGGGTATAGATTGTTGTCCGCCATGTGCGTTGTGTCTTGCTAACACAACATGCTCGAAGAGCTTTCCGAGCCATGAGCTTCGC